>NW_004443977.1:3260199-3284376 GCF_000243295.1 Trichechus manatus latirostris | reverse complement strand
TTCAATCTACCAACATAAGCAAGTGATGTTTTAGCAGCTTTTTTGAGCTATAATTCACATACCATACAATTAACCCATTTAAAGCATGCAATTCAGTAGTTTTCATTAATATTTACAAAGTTGGACTACCAACATAAGCAAGTGTTTTTTAACCACTTAAAAGTCTTTCCATTTTAAGAAGATGCTTGCTCAGCTACTAATCTGTCAGCTGACACCATACTTTCTCAACAAGCAATTTCACTCAGAGTTTTATTGACAAACCACTTTTATCAGAATGCCAGAGGCTATCTGGGTGCAACTCTGTGAAAGAGTGATTTGGAACTTACACAGGGATCATTCTGGATTCTAAAGTAAATTCACCTGAAAGCTTATTTAGTGTGAATGAGAGTTGCCATGCAGCTTGATGAATGCCAGGCTGAAGAACACTGATGACTGAAAAGAGGGAGAACTGCAGACTCACTTGCTGCAATGGCATAGCCATTAGGTTTGATTTAAGACTACTTTGGGGGTTAGATGCTCTTTGCAGCTAGATTGTCAAGTGACTCATATCTGCCCAAAAGGAAATACACTTTCTATAAAGTCCAAAAGGGCATCCTTGTAGATAATGGGAGGCATTGGTGGTTCAGTGGTAGAATTCTCACGTTACATGCTTTAGACCCAGGTTGAATTCTTGGCCAATCCACCTCATGCACAGCCACTACTCCTCTGTCGGTGGAGGCTTTCATATTGCTATGATGCTGCAGGTTTCAGTGGAGCTTCCAGGTTAAAACAGACTAGGGAAGGGCCTAGCTATCTACTTCCAAAAATCAGCTAGTGAAAATCCCATGGATCACAAAGGTCTGATCTCCAGCGGATCATGGGGATGGTATGGGAACAGGAGACTTTTCTTCTGTTATTCATGGGGTCCCTATGAGTCGGGGGCTGACTTGATGGCCGCTAGCAACAGTAGAAAAATATAGATAACAGAAGAAAATACATCAAATGGTTTTCCTTATTTTGAGGATACCATTAGGGGAAAAAATAATAATAAAAAGTACGTAGAGAAGATGATCTGTGAAGCATTGGTAGTTTCCTGAAGGGATACTTGCCTCATTGAAAGCCATGGGTTTGTTACTAGTGACTATTGTTATTCACAAATTTTCATGGAATTATTTTTTTATTATTATTTGTACTAGAATGAATCAATATTTGATTTCTTACTCATCTAGTTAGTATTTGGAGACATATGTATTAAGAGATTGAGATGAATCTTGCAATGCAACTTCTCTACTATTTCTTTGCATGATTGTAAGTTTATATTTAGCTCCATATTGTAATGTACTAATATCTTCTGTAAATTCACTTACAGCCTTTAGAAAAAAATAAGCGCACTGTTCTGTCAGGACGTTTTTTGTGTTATAGAAAATGTTTCTTTATTTTGGCATCAAGATTCAAAAAGGAAAATCCATGTATCAACAAAATGCCTGAAATCTGACCATTGTATTTTGTGTATTTTGAGTGTGAGCTGGCAGAGTGGCACATACCATTTAGAAAATCAAGACAACTGTGCTTTCTCCCCAGACATGGCAGGATAGGTGCGTAACTCTGAGCAAGATGCAGACACTGTTGCTGTAATAGGAAACACAGGATCCGTCAGAGTTCTCGTGCATTATTTATTTTGCTAACATAGAATAAGTATCAAACCAAAGCTACTTGTTGCTGCATAGCTGATCTATAAATAAATAAACAGGTAAATAGGATTTTAAGGCATGTGTTGATGTGTTACTAGAAAGCAGTAGCCAGTAAGAATATGCTGTAGCTCTCATGAAAGTATAAAATACTACATTTTCTTTCCTGATCATATAAATTAATCATTAAATTTGTTCTTCGTATGTCTTATTTCTCTTTTTTTCAGTGAGAAATTTAGTAGAAGTGAGAAATAATTGTATGGATGATGTTAATATGGGTAAGAGTCTGTGTGTTTGTGTATCTTGTCTAGAAATATCTTTCTTAGCCACCTATAGGGCTCCCATTCTTGAATTACTAGAAGCTCCCTAAGACTGATCTAGGAAAGAGAAACCAAACCTCTAGTCCAGGTACCTCAAAGGGTATACCACTTGCTCACTATCATTTGTTGAGTTATTTTATTCAAGATGAATGTGCAAATGGAGAAGATTAGAGGGGCAGCATAATATTATGTTCTTTTTAATATTTTTAAAATTATATTGTGAAGTCTTATCTGCAACAACAGTAAATTACGATCAAATATTAAAAGAAAAGCAAACAAAAAACCCAAACCTGTTGCTGTCGAGTTGATTCCGATTCATAGCAGAATATTAAAAGAGGAAATAAAAAAGTTGTGTACTAATAAGCATTTTCTGTAATCCTAGCTACAATACTTAGAACTTTTTCTTTTGGTGTGTAATGCATAGTCTGTACTGTATAATGCTCAAAGTTCCTGTTTCTTCCTGACTTGAATAATCTCAAAGCATCGAAAGGTACCTCAAGCTATGACTAGCCTTTTTTAAAAAAAAGTAAATTAGTTTAAATTCTCCCATAAATTTGGGATTGTAATTCAGTCTCACTCCATTTATACAATTAGAATTTAAACTCTTGGTCCCTACATCTATCAACAAAGGAAAATAATGAAAGAAATAACCTTGATTGTGGTTTATAATGACTTAACAGTGAAATAACAACTGGAAGGGAAAGGCTGTTTCTGGGTTAAAAGAACTGGACGGAGATCACAGTTAAGCAGTTGGCTCAAATATTTTCCGTTTTTAATTGACACTTTTCTTTACTTTCCCTCTTAGTGTCTTGAGTAGTAAGTGAATTCACATGCTAATTAGTTGTTTATACTAAATATCTTTCAGAAGTTTCAAAAGCTGACCCTTGAAAAGAGGTCACCAAAATATGGTTAATTTAATAATCCTATTTTTTTTTCTTTTTACAATGTTAGGCAGAAGTGAACATTTATTGAGGATTCACAATTTCCAAAATAATTAAATAGCTAGATTTTTTCTAATGAACAATTTCTTCTAATTTTTTATTTTTTTTTAAATAATAACACAAACTTTGATCTAAAAATTTTGGCATCCACTTTGCAATGCTGTAACTGACCAAAGGTGTTTGAAGCAGGAACCTTTGGGAATGTGTTCAGGAAAAATAAAATGTGCCGGAAAAAATGTAAAAATCAACCAAATTGAGACAGCACAGAAGAGTTTGAAAAACTCTTTATTCATATGAACTTAAGTACAATATTTACAGTTCAATCCTTTTGAAAATATTTTTGGCAAAGCTGATCTCAGTTAAGTTTGAAAATAACGTAGTAACGTGCTTTCAGAATTCAGTGTTTTAGTGGATTCAATATTTTAGGAAAAAGTCTAATTTAGTCAACTCCTCTTAAAGTTAATTTCACTGTTTTAGGCAGAGGACCCTCTGGTCTTATAGCTGATTTAACTATGTTTTTCACCTTTCAGCTGGATATTTGGAAGTGGGCTTGGAAGTTTATAGATAGTTTACATGTTGGAGGTGAGATGGGCAGATAATCACAAATGGAAATTGGTTCATGCTAAAAAGTGCCTCAAGAACCTGAGATTCAATCTTACTGAATATCTTGATGGTTTAAGAGAAGAGAGTAAATAGTAGTTAATGACAGTTATAAATAGATCCAAACTGATAGATGTTATTCAAGTCCATTAAGCATAAAAGAATAAAAAATAATGAAGAGACTAAGAAATATAGTTAGAAAACCCCCTAAATGAATAATTTTAGAAAATAAAACTAAATTGTGATGTGTTGGAATGGTAGCAAAAGTGCCATTATAAGAGATTTCATGATATTCAAAAATGACATGTTGTGCTTCTGTACAGATTGGATACAACAGCACAAGCATTGAATCATATTCTGATTGATCATTGTTAGTTGAGGCATTTTTGTATAAAAATATATATGTTGCATGGTATCAATAAATTGGGGTAGTTAACAGTAAAAAGGCTAGCAGAGCTTCTATATAGTTATTCATATAACAATCAAATTATACAAAGGAAAAAGCTAAAAATCAACAAAATGTGCCCACACATTAGAATAAATTTAGTAATATTTCAAAAGTTAGTTGTGAGTGCTGTAGTTTGAAATATTTTTTTTGCCATACTTGATAACAAAGTAACATTATATTGGTATATGCTGGAATGCTTATCGATTCTTTCCAATATATAATTTGTGTTAGTAATAATATTTAAGCACAAAATCAATGAACCATCTCAAACTAGTTTGTGAATGAAATGAATTAATATATAAAATTGGTCAAAATAATTGATACCTGAATGTATTATCATTACTTTCTAAATTGTCTAGATTGTTCATTTTTTTATGATATTGGAGAGTCTTGCCAAAATGTTTCTAGCATTCTTTCATTGTATTTTGACAATTGAAAGGAATCATTAGTATTTATTAATGAATGTTTTTGCAGTTGAGACATGTACTATTTATTTAGCTCATAATGACTTTCAAAAGCGCATTTATTGATTTTATGACATTTCATAGGTGAAATGATTTAAACGTTTTTTCTCATAAAGTCCATATTCATCTTCATCTCTTCTATTGTACTGCATTTCTTTTTTTTCATTTCATTAATTATTATGTATGCCTTTAATAAAATGTAGTTTTCTTGCCTGCTTTTCAGTTGTGCTGCATTTCAGTTGATTATAGGGTGGGTTGAAAAGGTGAAGGAAGCAAGGTTTTTAATTCATTTATTGGAAAGATCTATATCAATGCAATTGTCCGAAAGACCTTTGCTCCTACACTGAGATTGGGATGCATGATAAGGAACTGGTGTTATCTTCTTTCTTGGAAAAAATCTTTTGCATAAGGTTAATTTAAAAATTAATAAATAAATAAAAGAAGAAGGAGGAGGAAGCAGGAAGGGAAAGAAGAAGAAAAGGAGAGGAGAAAAAGAGAAGAAAGAGGAAGAGAAAGCAGAAGAAGTCAGCTGAGGACCCCCCCCAACTCAGAGTTACTCATTATAACGTATTAGCACATATTACTTTATTTTGCTATTTTAATTACTCCATTTGAAAAGAAGAGACAAGATTTCTGTGTATATTTGTAAACTTTTTTTTTTAAGTATACATGTAGTGTGTATAGTTCTTTAAATATTAATTTGTCAAATTTATTTAACAACAATTTATTGGACTTCTACTATATGCCAGGTAGTGTCCTAGTCACTAGAGAGAGAGTGGTAAACAGAAAGCCCTCACCCTAAGTAAGCTTACATTCTGTATACTTGTTTTGTTTAATGCAGTAGCCACTGGTCACGTGTGAGCACTTGAAATTGGCTACTCTAAAATGAGATGTGATTTAAGTGTAAAAACATACCAGTTTCAAAAATTCAGTTCAAAAAAAATAATGTAAAATATCTCATGAATATTTTTATATTGATTGCATGTTTTAATAGTAATATTTTTACTTATATTAGGTTAAATAAAATATATTATTGAAACAAATTGCATCTTTTTTTTACCTTTTTAGCTGGGCTACTACGTGGCTCACATATTTTTGTTGGACAATGCTGCTTTATAATATGAACAGCTAATGAATATTTGTTGTCATGGTAAAATGTGAGCCATTTCATTTACTTTTTGATAATAAAGTATCTTTTACCTAATTTTTTCTCCTAATTTTTGTGTAGTTTGCAAGAAACTTAAGAACTATGTTTATTGATGGATAAACTCAGATTAAATGGTTTGCCTATGGTTACTTAGGGAATTGGTACCCAAAATAGTAAATAAATGGAACTCTCATGGATTTCAAATACACAGCCATGTATAATACAGAAAGAGTGACAAATATTGGCTGTATGAAAAATAAAAACACATTCATTAAAGGATTCAGAGAAGTAACATGGGTTAACTAGGTTACTGTTTTAGCCTTCTGCCCCAGACCCTTCCACATAAAAGCAAGTTGAATATTGCTTATGTCAGTATCCTGCTGATTCCATTATAAACTGACATAAATGTAATGTCCTGAACAATAGACTATAATTAACAGTGTTCGACATGATAATTTGAATAAATGAAAATGCAAACTGAAAAGATATTAGAATAATGTCAGGATTAATAATAGTGGTTATAGCAAGAGAATGATGAATTTTAAAATTTTTGATGTGAAGAACTAATTGAAAGTAAATTTAGTAGTCCCTGTATGAGACTTTTAGACAATAAGCTGAGTTTTAACTGAGAGGAAGCTTATTATAGAAACCAGTTTGCTGATGTAGGAAAATGTATCCATTTTGATGGAATCATTTACATTTGGAGAGTTAGATCCGTAAGGTTTTACTTAAACTGTTGAACTCTAGCACTAAGGAAAAAAAAAATTGCCCAGTATTTTGATGTACAATTTGAGTATTTTAAAAGTATTTTCATTTTTATTATATAGGATAACATCTGTACAAGTTTTTAGATTTCTCCCTTTTCATTTTTAATAACAATACAACTGTCATACTTTTATACTGGCATATAAAGAGTTAAAGATCTCTGATTCCTTTAAAAATACTCTTAAAGCTAATAATGTCATTGCAAATAGTTACACATATTGCTACTTAATAATGAAGATCATTTGCAAATAATGTAACAGTATGACACAAAAGTACCTGAAGGCCTCTGATTGCTATTTGGTTATTGTATTAGTTAAATCATCTTAAAATTACTCTTTAAAGTACCCATTTGCTTCCAATACCAGGGAATGGCAAAAATATTTATCAAGTGCCTACTATTCATGAGTCACTGTGCTAGATATTTTACAAATATTATCTCATTCTATTCTCATGTAATCTCACAAGGTAATTCTTGTTGTCTTTATTTTAAAAATGAAGAAGAATTAAAAGTCCATGTCTTGTCTTTGATCTGCTGAAGTACCTGACTAAATATTTATTTCATAATAAATGTTAAATATATATTACTGAATATATATGCTAATGAATATTATTGTAAATCTTTTAAGGATTATATCCTTGATGTGCTTATAGTTTTAAATGATTGGAAATATCAGAACAGACTAAAATGGTTGATTTGTTATATTTTTCCTTGGGTCATGTAAATAGTAATAGTTCTTAAATCAGATGGCATTAAGTTAGATATCAAGTAATTTTTTTAAATAGTCATGTATATAAAATCTTGCTGCATTTTCAGATTTGAAATTTTTACTAGTAGTAAGTGAACTTTCTCTTCTAACTTAATATTCTCTGATGTTCATTCTGAGTTTGGTAGACCAGAGAGCTTCCTCTCTCAAATTGAGTTACTTTTTGCAATTTTATATACTTTAAGTTGAAAAGGACCTCAAGGTAGATTACTTTTCTTCTGCTGGGGCTATTTAAATCCAATATTTGATTACAGACCCAGATCTTAAAAATATTTCCTCTAATTAAACTCTTCTAATATAGTTTCTCCAGCATGCCTGTAAATTGCAATTTACTTTAACTACAGAAAGGATGATCCTGTAGCTTGGCCAAATTAAAGAACCATAAGTCTGTTGAGTATTGCCCTCAAGGAGATATATGCTTGAGTTTCATGACCTAATATTCTGTATGAAGAACTGGAAGCATTTGGGCACATGGCTTTAATTCTAGTCAATAGTTCTAGAATTTATTCTCTTTCATTGAGTAAAAAAAAGTTAAGGGCAAGATATTTCAGCAGGATATATTGATCAGCCTTTGATATTTTAGACAGAAAATATCTAAGGGTCAAACTATATGACTTCTGGTCTTTTACTGCTTCTTCAGAGACTTTTATGGAAATATCACTCAGTGAATGAAAGTAGATAGGGATGATTTGCTTGACAGGGAAAATGCCAACCCTAAATGTTATAAACATAGCTGTTTCCTCAGACCCATTCATTTATAATTAGTGCTTAAATAATATGATGTAAGTTTAGATGTCCAGAATTCTTGCTTGCCATTGTAACAAATGAATAAATGAGAAAAGGAAATTTTACCTGTATGCTTAGAAACTATTTTATTATCAGTGAGATACTCTGTAATTTGACCAGTTACATTTGGAAAAAGGAATTCTATATGAATTCAGATTCAACTAAAACTTAATGCATATTATATGCCAGAGAGTGTGTTTAGTGCTTTCTCAATTATTGCTATTTACATTAAAATCAACACTGTCATTTTGAGCATCAACATATTTATATTAAGCAAATTTCATCTGGACGAATTCAGGTCTGTATCAAATGTTCCACAGGAATTGTGGGAGGATTACTTTTTTTTGTAAGGCAAAAATAGAAAAATGGTGGCTCTTTTCTAAAATATTCAGAGACTAAAATATTCTTTAGTCAATTGAAAACACCACCCAGAAATTTTCACAATTAAATCTTATATTTACGAAGACATAAAAAATTTAAATGATTTATGTTTCATTTAATTTTTTTCCCTAAGCGTCAGATCATAATTATTGGATAAGTAAGTTTGTAAGCAAGAATTCATAATAAAATTTCCAAAAGTGATGTGAATAAATGCATGTAAACTTTAAGAATTAAATTAGACTGCTAGTAAAAAAAAAAAAAGGAAAAAGTGACAGCATTGAATATTAGAACATGTATTTATTCAGAAACTGGACTACTCTTACCAGCCAGGCCATTTAGGACATGAGTTTAATAAATATTGAATAAAATAAGTAAGAAATGTGAATTTGATGAAATTTGCTGGCAATTAGAGCAATTTATTTCACTATTAACATGACAAGCTCTAACTGGAAATCAGTTATGGATGAAAATGCGGTTTTATTGCCTGATATTCCCAGTGCCATGTAATTAAATAAAGAAATGAGGTGGAGGGGCAAAGGGGTATCCATGGTTGGCTGTTCCAGCAAAGCAACCATCCATCATGCACGAGCTTGCTGCCATTACACTCTAAGAGGTGGTTTATTTGTTATATACTTAGGGAAGGTTTTATTTATAGAGTTTTTTTTCCACATAAAAGATTGTATCTCAAATGGAAGGAAAACAATAGTTTTGTTGTATTAGAAATGCCAGGTACAATTAGATATTATATTTTGGGAGAGGGGGAGATAGGAGAGAGTTTTCACTTCTTGATATGAAAATCACACAAGAGCAGAATGTCACTGTGTTTGTATTATCTATCATTGCACATACACAAGGAGTTTATGCTGTTATCTTTTTAAAGCATTGAGTTGGGAATGTTTATCAATACATATATGTGTGCATATCTGTATATCTACCCACAGCTTAATTAGCTGTTTATGTATAAGCAATCAAAGTAAATATTTCACGTTTGGCAGATTTGCTTATACAAATATCAGTGAGTCCAACTGAAGTATTTTAGGTTGTCTGAAAAAGATAAGGACTATTTTAAAACTATGTTTTTTAGAATAACCATTTTGATTTTTTAGTAAGTTTATTTTCTAAATTCACTAAGTGTGTATGTTTGGGTTAGCAAATACATTTCTTTTGATGTGTAGGGACATCATTAAGAGAGTAATCTATAATTACATAAACATTTAAGTTGCTTATGTTTTATTTTTGTTTGCTTTTAAAACTTGTTTCTATCAGGTGTTATGATGTAGTTATTTTGGGAGAATTTTTAAACCATAAAAATCAACAAAGTAGGTTATAATATTTTACATTTCACATTTTTAAAACATTAAGGGTCTTTCATTTTTTTGTTTAGATTTATCACATAGCTATATTATGAATATGTGAAGTAATGCCAACCATACTGTTAGGCCTGTATAAGCAGAATTAAAAACTATGAAGTGCATTTTTCTACATAATCTTGGTACATTAAATATTATTGATTATTAGAAGAATATTTATAAAATCACCATAAGTGGAATAACGAGCATTAAAACTATTAAATGAGGTGATTTATGTAAAGTATTTGGCAAAGTGTCTTGCTCCAAGCAAGCACTCAATAAATAGTGTACATTAATAGTGATACTAGGACACCAATATGATTTTAATTTTAATTTTTTTTTTTTTTTTGGTACTGGCTCACCAAATAGTTTGTTTTACTAAGTGTACAAAGATGAAAAAGCCTTAGTTGTCACTGTATCTAGTTTCAAAAGAAAACAGAATGAATTAGCTCTTATAAAATAATTAGATTGTTAATTTGGCATTTGTAAGTTTGAATATATATTTTCCCTTTTTTATATGAAGAAAACGTTTTGAGTAACTCATTAGTGTTTTGGAGCCCTGGTGGCACAGTGGTTAAGAGCTCTTCTGCTAACCAGAAGCTCGGCAGTTCGAATCTACCAGCTGCTCCTTGAAAACCCATGGGACAGTTCTACTCTGTCCTATAGAGTCGCTATGAGTTGGAAGCAACTTGACGGCAGTGGATTTTTTTTTAATTAATGTTTTAGTGTTAAATGTATATTTCTTTGTATTTATTGCACAATCTAATTATGCATGCATGTGTTTATAAACACAGAAGATGATTTAATTTTCAACATGTAGAGTTTCAGTTGCCTTTTGGAACATAAAGTGAAGATATTATATAATCAGGTATATAGCTTAGGGGAAGTGTTTAAGTTGCAAATATAGATTTTGGTATTGTCAGCTTATAGAAGGAATAGTGAAACTCAGAACCAGCAAGAGTGAAAAATAAATTCAAAGACGCAATTCTGGGGCCCTGACATTTGAGGAGTAGGCAGAGGAAGAGGAGTCTAAAATGAAGAACAAGAAAGAATTGGAGTGTTAGAAAGAGAGCCAAGAGAAATTTTTGCTAAATAATTCAAGGGAGAGAGTGATTTGGAAGCAAAGAACTGAAATGAGTGTCTGGTAGTTGACTTTGGAGGCAGTTAGTGTCTCTAGCAAGGTTAACTCCAGCAGACTGAGAGGAGCAGATGCCTTCTTGTGTGGGTATAAGAAAAACTGTGTGTGTAGGTGGGAGGGGAGACAGCAGAGGGCATGGATAAATAGTCTTTTAAGATATTTTTAAAAATTCTATGAAAGGATGATATAGAAAACAAGGTATTTGCTTGAAAAGTTTTCGTTGTTGAGAAGTTTAGGTTTTGTTTGGTATTGTTTTAATGGAAAATTATGAGCATGCCTATACGATGTAGGAGTTACAGGTAGGAGAGAAGTTTTGAAAACTTTGGAGAGAGAGGGCAAGCCTATGGTGCAAGGTGATTCTGATTCTGGAAGGAATGGGATGGGTTTAAAAATGTAAGAGGAAGGATTAGCATTGAACTGGAGAAAGGTTCCTTTTCATTATGCGTCTGGAGACAAAGGTGAGTGTAGACATTAAAAGTTTATAGAGTCCTCTAGTGGCTTCTATTCCTTCAGTAAAGGAGGCTGCTAGGATCATGTGCTGAGAAAAAGAAGTGACAATATTGAAGGTTTATACAATGTGAAGATATTTGGAGATAGCTTTCTGGAGATTAGGAAAGATGGTTGACAAGGCTTCCTATAGTGTAGAAGGCACTGTTGAGCCAGATGCTGCTGAGGAAAGAGTTGGGAAGTTGCTGCTGTGTACCTCACAGAAGGATGGTTGAGAGTTTAAAGGAACAGATTCAGTGTTCGTTGCCTAGCGTTTAAGTAGAGGCTTAGAATTCTTCTTTTTTTTTTTAAGATGTGAGGCAGGTTGATAGCTTTATTATTTTCCAAATGGGAGTTTGTTGCCTTAATACTGTTTATTTATTTGCATCCCTTTCTGTCGGGTTTGAAATGTTCCCCTCACTTTTTTTTTTTTTTGGTTTGTCTGTTTATGGCTCTTCTTTTTCTTTTTTTAAATTGTGCTTTAGGTGAAAGTTTACAGCTCCAGTTAATTTCTCATTCAAAAATCTATACACATATTGTTTTGTGAAATTAGTTGCAATCTCCATAAATTGACAGGGCACTCCCCCTTTCCACCCCATGTTCCCTGTGTCCTTTCGACCAGTTCTTGTCCCTTCCTGCCTTCTCATCCTGCTTTTGGACAGGAGCTTCGCATTTGGTCTCATATATCTGATTGAACCAAGAAGCACATTCCTCACGTGTATTGTTTTTTGTCTTATAGTCTCATCTAATCTTTGTCTGAAGAGTGGGCTTCGAGAATGGTTTCAGTCCTGGATTAACAGTGCATCTGGGGGCCGTAGTTTCGCGGGTTCCTTCAGTCTATGTCAGACCATTAAGTCTGGTCTTTTTATGCGAATTTGTAAATTTGACTTCTGTTCTACATTTTTCTCCTGCTCTGTCTGGGACTCTCTGTTGTGTTCCCTGTCAGGGCGGTCATTGGTGGTAGCTAGGCACCATCTAGTTCTTCTGGTCTCCTTTAGTCCTTTGGGCTAATATTTTCCTTGTGTCTTTGGTTTTCTTCATTCTTCCTTGCTCCGAGGCATAGAATTCTTAAAGATAAATATGGCTTATACTTCTTAGCCAGTTTTCTCCTTCTAAAATCCCAGACAGCAGTTTAATCATTAATTTTATTAAGAAGTTGTTTCCTGGAGAACTTTTCTTAAATTTCACTCTTTATGTACCATACCTCTGAGGACATTCCTGGAGACTTTAACACCACTTCCTAGTAGCACAGTGCCTGTGGGTTTTAGGTTCTTCTCAGCTAGAATTGGAGCCCTGGTGGCACAATGGTTAAGAGCTTAGTTTGAATCCACCAGCCGCTCCTGGAAACCCTATGGGGAGTTCTCCTCTGTCCTATAGGGTCACTATGAGTTGGAATCAACTCGACAGCTACAGGTTTTGTTTTTGTTTTTGTTTTTTTTCCCCAGCTAGAATCATTTATAGAGGAATTTCTATATAATGCCTCTATAAAAAAATTCTCATTTCTATTTTTATGCTGTTTTTTCAAGTTTATACCACATATATGAATTCTATTAAGGTATGTTAAATGAGTATCCACTGCTATAAATGTTTAACCTGCACAAATTTAATCAATAATCCACTATCACTTGTCACAATTTTCTTGAAGCTACCTGTTTCTGGTAAATTATTCTAGTTCCTTTTTTCAGGAGGCTTTAATTCTTATCATCTTCTAATCCATTATCTCCATTTCTTGTGCCTTCTGTCATCTTCCGTATCTCTATCGAATGGGCTTCATACTAGAGAGAAGCTTCTCAGATTTCTAAACATCCCCAAATTTTGATTCTTCATGAAGCATCTTTGTCCAAGTCACATTCTCAGCAATATTGCTGGTACACCCATGGTTTAGAATTTCCAGTATATGATAATAATTATCAAGTCTCCAATGAGGCCGAAGCATAACTATCAAAAGAAGAAACATAAATAGTGTATTTTCTATTCTGTACATTGGAAATTAGGGACGTTATCTGTTTGTAAATCATTTTTCTGTACTTGCTTTTCATTTATGCCTCTACTTTTAATCTTTTTGTAAAGAGTGTATTTCAACAGATATTTCTTCTCTGCACTACTACCCTGCATTAAATGTTTATAAGATCAGCTAAGTGTCTCAGGGACAACATGGCTTCTTGAAATCAGAACATGGCTAGTAGCAAAGGCTAGTTCTGATTTCCAGCATTTGTCTTTATTTTAAAGCTACTCAGATTGATTTTCAGTTATTGATCACTAATATTTGCTTTGAACTTATCGAAACTAATACTACTTATGGAAAGTGTAATCACATATTAAAAATATAGTGGCCTGACTAAGTAATCTATTACATAATGAAAATGGAATTCTCAGATTTATTTAATATTCAGGAAGATTTTCAGAAGATTAATGCTCTTCTTTACAACTGTCAGGGCTTAAGCAATATTAAACATGGGGTAGATAGATAGAGCCTGTTCTCAGGATTTACAAGATGTCAGTGGAATAAAGTTCCTCCCAATTTGTGAGCTTAAGTCTAGTTGGAAGGAAAACATGTCATTAGAGCTGTGGATACACAACCATTCCTATACTGACATGACCAAGAAGAGAGTTTAATTAAATATAAATAATTGGGGCGTTTCATCAATAAGGTGAAATAGGGAGCCGTCCTGAACACCCCCTTTGTCTGAAGCTCTGTGGAGCAATGGAGGAGATGGCTATATGTGGAAATGCTTTCTTTTGACTAAAAGGCATTGCTTTTCCTGTTCATTGTAGCAGTCCCTGCTAAATGATGGTTGGGTTATTCAAGTGATTCTCTCCCTCTTTTTAGTCCACTTACACTTTGGAATGCAAACGTAAATCTTCCTCCTGACAGTTTAAGAAAATAACTTGTGTCTTTCTTTCTTTATCCACTTTCCTTCCCTTTCTCTTTTCTTTCTCATCCCTTCTTCCTCCTTTTCTCCTCCCTTCTCTTTTCTTTCTCCTTTTCCTCCCTCTGTTATTCCTCTCCCCCCTTCCTCCCTTCCTTTTTTCCTTTGTTAATGCCTTTTCAGAAGTGAGTCTCCTCTGTTATTCTTTGGCATAAACAATTGTTTATGTACATGCATAGAGATAATAACTTCAAATTCAAGGGAAGATAATTCACTTAAATGGAAATGAAAGAAAATGCATACTCAAGTTATCTGTTTTCTTAACAATAACAATAATTGCTATCTTAAAAAAATAAAATTCCACTAACAACTTAAACAAAGCTAAAACATTTATTCATGTTTTACAGGAAGTCATAATGTTTTATTCTTTTAGGAGTTCACAAGAGCCATTCCTCTCTTTCTTCAATTACAGAAACTATTAGACTTTTGAGATACCACTTACCTAATAAGAATAGAGACGATTGCTTAGGATATTCTGAAACTCATATTTTGCTAATTCTTTATTGTACTGCCCTTATACAGGGAATCTATTTCATCCCTTAAATTGATGGATTATAAATTCAAACATGTGGAGTTGTGGAATAAAAGCTGTTATACTGTAAGGTTGATTCTGTCATACTGAATAGAGCTAAAGTAAGTATTCTGAAATGGAAAGATTTTGTACAAATAGTTTATATCTACTGAGAAACAAATGTATTATTAAATATATCATATGCTGCACAGCACAAATCTAATAGTTCAAGGGTAAAGTGAAAAGAGCTGATGGCTCTTCTCAATTTCCTCTGTGCCCTGTGATTTGTATATTATATCCCCATGTATTGACTTCATATCACAAATGTGGAAATTGTGGTTCAGAGCGTTTAAGTAACTTCCTTATGATCATGTGTCTAGTAAATGGCAGACTCAGTCTGTCCAATTTCAAGTCAGGTGCTTTACCAATCATGCCTCATTAGCTAATGGTAATAATGACAAGGCTATCAACAGCAACTAGGCACCGTGATGCTCCTGTGCACCTACTCTGGCATCCTTGATGACAGAGGACAGAGAATTAGTACCTGGCTAATAGCATTACATTTTGTTAAAGTCTTATATTTTATCTTAAAACTAGTATATGAATTTTTAATTTTGTTTTCATTTTATATAAACCAAATGGGATATAATACTATTCACCAAACATCAAAACCGTATCTACCTTGTGATTTTAAATACCCACTTGGCACATATCCGTATTTGAGAAGCAGAGAATTAGGATGATATACGTTATCTGGACTTTTGAAGGGAGTTGTACAGTGGGGGTGGGGGAGCATTAATATTGTTGCCTGTGGGAATGGTAAAGTCTGGAATTGTGTGGTTCATAGCCTCTGAACCCATATCCCTCAGGCCTGCGTATGTAAGAATTTTTTTTAAAAAGGGGCCACACTTGCAGAAGTTGTAAATGTGTCATATTCACTGTGGTATGCCTGGTCAAAGCGAATGTTTAATTAATGTTAATTAAATCAACAAATTGTTTCTGAGACACTTAATATAGCATAGACTTAGGCAAGTTTGTGAGATACATCAAAATGCTTATATTTATATTCTTTAGATGGTATATAGTGTTCTTCGATATTTAAATTAATTCATTTTACCCTATTTCAAGCTCTCAGACTGTATACCTAATGATGATTTGTGATGTCTAAGCTTACCTTTGGAGCCCTGGTGGCACAGTAGTCTAGAGCTTGGCTGCTTACCAAAACGTCGGGAGTTCGAAACCAACAACTGCTCCTTGGAAAGCCTATGGGGCAGTTCTGCTCTGTCTCCTATAGGGTCCCTCTAAGTTGGAATCAACTTGACGGCAATTTTTTTTTTTTTAGTTTAAACTTAACCTTTATGTAACTTTGTAAAAAATCTAGGCAAAACTGAAAAAAAAAGCTAGGAGTGATAGTATAACTTCTGGGGATTTTCAGACATCAGTGTATGACTGTGAAGGAGGAGGGCAGGTAAGATGAGGGCAGGTCCTGGAGTCGGGAAAGGAAGGGTTTATAATATTTTGAAGTGTTTTAGAAGCATGCAAGCATGTACCATGTGAAAATAATGATCGAGCCAGAGATGAGCTACTTAACTGTCTAAATCTTTCAGCACAGTTTAAGGGAAACATATTTATTGGAAGCATAGCCGTGGTTTAATAAAGGAAATCAATGAGGAAATCTGTTTTACTTTCCAGCCATCTTTTCTGAATCAAAACTATTGTTAAGTATGCATGGCACTTGCTTTGTAGCGACTTGAGCAAAGCACATGTAGAGATGTTATTACACTTTTCTAAAATTTATCTTTATGATGTCTGAATGAAGCAGACAGAAGTAGCGATATATGCACATTAAAGAGGTATGTTTGCCCAAGGGTCAAAAACACTGCCAAGATTAGAACTCACGTTCTCTGACTCCATTTGTAATGGTTCGTCTGAAAAACTATAATTACGTCTCCCTTATGTTTTGAGCATCTCTTGATATAAAAAGTAGGTGTATTGTTTATCTCTGGCACCTAGTTTACAATGAACTAGTGGTTCCTTTTACCCTCTTCCCTTCTCAATTTATTGCTATCTTAGTTATTAGTCACTATTAAAAGCAGTTCTTCTAGAACAGGATTTTTAAATATATTTTGGTAAAGGGATTCTTTACAAATCTGATCAAAACTACCAACATTCTTGCAAGAAAAATGCAGATATACTAGTATATTCAAATTTTTGTAGTCAGTTTCATAAAACTCTTGGTTAAACCTTTTGTAACAACGTAAATGTTTTAATAGTCCTATTTATATTAGACTGCTTACATTGCTTTTATATAATTGTTATGTTAAATTGAAAGTGTTTTAAAATGGTAAAACTAAGAGCATGTGAATGTGGGTCACACAAAAAATGAAACAAAACATAATGTGCAAGGAGATATTTCTCAGGAGACCTGTTCAGTAGAAAGGCAGAGTGTTAGATGTAATTTGTTTATTGACAATCTCCGACAATGGTGCAATGAACTAGCAAATACCACAAAAGTAATGAATCTTTTCCTTTTTTAAGTAATTATATTTGAACAGTTCAAATTAACCTGCGGTTTGAGGCTACTGCTTAGGTGGACTAATTTGCTGATGTAATGACTTTTCTCATTTTTGCTCCAATGATTCAGGAAAGAAAGGAAACGAAATGAAAACTTGGGGCCATGAGTTTACACCTTAGTGAAAAAAACAAAAAAAAAAAGGCTGTTTTCTGCAAGTCATATTTGAAGACTATCTCCAACTAATTTAATGTAGGACACAGTAGTTAAAATGTCAAACTAGAAAAAAACAAAATTTCTGTCATGCTATGAGGCAGTGCTGTGAATAAAGCAAGCTCAATCGAAAGATATAGTTTGTGAAAAACTATTATAAAAATTCACCAATCTTTTCAAACAACAGATCACTGTTCAGTTGGCTATCATTGCTCATTAGTGCTTGAAATCTAAGTTTCCAGGGGCCTGCTGCTTAGCCTGATGCTTGGGATGGTGATAATATGCTGGCATTATTGGAGCTATCATTTCTAAATAATGCTATATCATTACTTCTGTGTCCTTGCCATTATTATACATAGATGTTCAGTAATGAGACTCAAAGTGAAATCTCAGGGGAAGTCAGGAAAGATCTCACAACACCTAGGGCAGTTCCTTGTATATGGTTGGCACTCAGTAAATCCTTGTGGAGGGAATACATGTAGTTAGTAAGAATGTATGCATTATTACATGAGAGAATACTGGGCTTCTTTATTTTCTAAAACAATAAGAAGGATGTCATACACTATTCTTAATATTATAAATTTGTAAACAACTTAGACTTTTTCCATAAATTCTGTTTCAAATTGAGTAGTTAACCATTACACTTTAAGAAGGAATTGGCTAGCATTAGCATCAATATTAGGATTTAACAGTCCATAAAATATTTCTAAATTTAGTGGCAAAAATAACTGACGTCATTACACATTTTGATATACTCCTGTTTCTCTCATAATACAGAGAAACAGTGTAGCATAGTGGTCTGACTTGTTTGGTTTTATTTCTTGTATTATTAGTTGTATATTATCTGGGGTAAGTTGTTAATTATGCTTCATTTTCTTGGTCTGTAAAGTGGAATCAATACTTATATCTACCTGATAGAGGTGTTATGAAGATTAAATAAGATAATCTATGTAAAGTCTTTAACCTCATGGCTGGCATTTGAAAAACTGAGTTCACAATAAATGTTAGTTCTTATTATTTATCACAGGGAGAAAAGCATTTCACAATGAAAGAGGGATTTTGTATATAATAAATAAAGATTGATAATGTCATTTCCAGGATGAAGAAAATAGCATATACTTCTTTCAAGCAATTATTTAGAACCTTGCTTCTCAATTTCTAGAACTTTGTTAACCTTTGTTTGATCTGACATCTACTATATCCATTAACATGCTCATCCCCTGATTTCCATCTAAACAAAAACATTGTTTTGCTATGTGTTTGATTTTGTTGTACCTTGTAAAGGCAACTGTGCAAAAGAACATGTTCTTTAATGCCTTCATTGAAGCTCTTAGTGAATGTTTCGCAAACTGAAAGGCTTCGGTGAGGATCTGGAGAAAGGTTAAAGACATAGGAGGTAGTGAGTTTCCCAAACAAACAAACAAACCCATTGCCCTTGAGTCAATTCAGACACATAGCGACCCTATAGGACAGAGTAGAACTGCCCCATGGGTTTCCAAGGAATGCCTGATGGATTCGAACTGCCGACCTTTCGGTTAGCAGCCGTATCTCTTAACCATCATGCCACCAGGGTTTCCAGTGAGTTCCCCAGGGAGTCTAAAATAAGGAAGAATAGCACATAGTATACATACACAGAGGTGGCAGTGGCGGTTCAGTGGTAGTGTTCTCACTTTCCGTGTAGGAGACCCAGGTTGGATTCCCAGCCAATGAACCTCAAGCACAGCCACCACCTGTCTTTCAGTGGAGACTTGTGTGTTGCTATGATGCTGAACAAGTTTCAGCAGAACTTCCAAACTAAGATGCACTAGAAAGAAGCCTGGAGATTTACTTCAAAAAAATCAGTCAGTGAAAACCCTATGGATCACAACAGTCTGATTCACAACTGATGCAGGGCCGACTGGGTGGTGTTTTGTTCTGTTGGTCATAAAGTCACTATGAGTCAGAGCCTGACTTGACAGCAGCTGAAAACAACAACATACACACACACAAGTTCTTCAGTGGGCACTGCGGACTTGGCAGGGCCAAGGAACTAGTGTGGTTTCTTAAGTAAACATACTCTGCAAAAAGGAAAACTACTTTCAAGCTTCCCTTTTTACTGAAGGAAAACGGTATTATCATAGACATAGAATGTTGTTTTCTAATTCCTGACAGCAAAGTTAGAATGTAGCCAATATCTAATTTTTATCTTCTGGATTAGATTACACAGAAAGATAAGCCAATTTGTGACTGTATTTATCCATGATATGAAGCTCATGTGAAACTTCTTTGCTCCATGTAAAAACTAGTCCCTTTAACCAAATGGTATAAAATATAACTTATCTTCAAGCAGCAAAAGATGTGAGAATCAATAAAATTGACAGTGTCCTGCCTAGAGCAGTCTAAACATTCAAAACTATATGTGTACTTATGGAGCTGGACCAAATTGTCTTTTAATGGAGTTCTTTGTAAAAAATTCGATGCCCAGAAGATCCCACTTTAAAAAATAGTGAATATGAATTATAGTAAGGAGATGTTAATTTTTCCAGTCTTTTACATTTTAAACATATAATTAAAGCATCAGATTACAGCACTGTCTTTCCACTTTCAAATAAGAATTGTTTGTACTTATTTGCTGCTTAATTACTTTTTAATAGATAGATTGAAACAACTTTGTTTCAAAATTCACATATTTTATGCTGAATTTACATTTATAAGTATCACATATACTCTTTTTTTATGTATCTGTCATTTTGTCATACTGTGGTGGCTTGCATGTTGCTGTGATGCTGGAAGCTATGCCACTGGTATCTCAAATACCAGCAGGGTCACCCATGGTGGACAAGTTTCAATGGAGCTTCCAGACTAAGACAGACTAGGAGGAAGGACCTGGCAGTCTACTTCTGAAATAATTAGCCAGTGGAAACCTTATGAATAGCAGCAGATCATTGTCTGATATAGTGCTGGAAAATGAGCCCCTCGAGTTGGAAGGCACTCAAAATGCGACTGGGGAAGAGCTACCTCCTCAAAGTAGAATCGAATTTTCAGTATTCCATATACTATTTTAAGGAAGTTTAGTCACAAATATCTTTAAAATAAATAATAGAATCATTGCTAATGGTCATTGAATATACATATTTCCGTTTAACTTAAAATTATATTTGAGTGCCCGTTATGTAAACCTTTCATATATCATCTTTTAAACCTTTTTCTGGAAGCATTTCCCACTTTATCTTAGATAATTACGATATTAAACATATTTATCAAAAGCTATAAGTAAAAGTTATTGTTAAATACTTAATGATAGATCATATAATGTTTTAACTGGTCTTTCAAGTCTTTTTAATGTCTATCCCACTCAGGTTTATCTTGCATAAGATGAAAATGTTAGCTTTAGATATATCATCCCTTTCTTATACCCTTCTGTTTCTTTTAGTGCTGTAACATTTATGAAAAAATGAATTATATATTGTTAGCTTTAAGAAACAGGCAAACTGGATCACACTTTTACTACAGGATTGATTTGTTTTTATCACAAAGGTTTCATTAATATTTAAAAATGTCATTTTGGGTAGGGATGAAGAATGAAAAAATGAAATCCAAAGACAGATTGATTTTTGTTTCAATAAAATTGTTTTTGTACACGTGTTTCATACACGCATTTCTTTTAAATCAAGACTAAGAGACTTTTTTGATGAAATAATCTAAAGTGGATGTATATATCATTGCCGATTAATATTAAAGCCACTTCTTATAAGAATAGTGATGCTTATAACTATTTGTTTACACAAAAACTGGTAGTAGTTCTAAATTTACACTGAGATGTGAATAATGACATACTTGTAAGTTGACTTAAAACTTTGAAATGAAGCTTTATGAAACAAGGTTCCTACAATAAAGAGAATTTAATATCAAGAAGTATGAGTGACGGAGGGAATGAATAAGGGATAGTGAGGCAAAGATTAGCAAGATTGGCAGGTTGTTACCATACTTAGGGCTGACCAGTGTTACTGGAGTCCAGTGAGAGTTGGAATACTGGAGGGGAATCTTTCTGGAGGAGGCTATAGTTGTTGTGGGGTGAAAAGATTTGGAGCCAAAGATGAATGGGCGGGTGTGGTTGACACCTGACGGTGACTTCCTGCTTGAATTTTGTGCCCTGTGTGCCTCACTTGCCTCACCTGGTCCCAGCCCTAGTGAATATCTGGAAGTCTTTCTCTTCTTGCTCTTCAAACTCCTCTTGAAGATTTTCTCAGATTGTTCACATTCTGATGGAAGTCAGTTGGTGAACAAGATACAGTCCAAAGGGACCAGCCTCCGGAGGTACAGAGCAGGGAAGAGAATGGATTGAGGGTGTTGGGGAGAGAATATCCAGCACAGATAAAGAGAGAAAGAGGGTTAGAGAGCCTACTGATTTAATTATGTTGCTTTGAATGCACGTATTTTGGTATTACTCCAAATGACCTTGAGATATTTGTGCACATCATCAAAGAACAGTTATATATGGCCCTTTAAATTGAATTTCTCAGGTATTTTCCTTGATTAAAAGCAGATGAAATTCCCTCATTGAAAATCATCAGTCCTGGACATTCTCCTCGATTAGCTTCCTTGTTCCATTCTGTAATTCTCCTGTATTGTCCCAGAAATATACATATTGGCAACTAGAAACTAGTAGGAAACTGTGGGGGGTTTGTAATTTCTTTCTGGCCTTCACAGATGCTTCAGTCTTGATCAAGTCTAAATATAGTCTGAATGTTGACCATAATAATGATTCCCATGGTGGCTAATATACTATCAAAGCTTAAATTTGAGATATCGTATGTAATGTACCTAATATAGGGCTAGTCACATTTTGAGTGCTCAGTGAATAGTAACTATCAATTGAAGTTGGCTTGTTTAGTGATTATCCCAGAAGTTCTTATAGATTGGCAACAGAGCCTGATCAATCCTAGGTCATTTGAGAAAACCTCACAAAATACATGAAAAAAATAATAAAACATTAACATTTGACCGCATGAAATCTGGCTTTGATGAATGGTTGACCAAAATTTTATAGCTAGTAAGTTTTAGTTTTATGTTCTCTGCTTTCTGGATAAGATTCATGTATTATTTGCTCTGATTAGAAACAACACACACAACATTTAAATCAAAGACTGTGAGAATGTATTATTTACCTGAATTACAATCACATAACCATCATTTATTGCACAACTGCTACGTGCTGGTTACTTTTAATATAGTTTTTCATCTTTTCCATAGCAGAGCAACATCACTGTAATTCACAAAGATTAAGTAAGTAACTTGCGCAATGCCATAGAACTAATAAGCAACCGAACATGGATTTAAGCTCTGGTTTAACCTGGCTCCAAAGCCCAGGTGCTTTCCACTAGATCGTGATGGTGTAGTAGATGATAATTTGTATGTATATATATGAAAGAGTAAGTGAATGTGTACCGATTTCCTTTTCACTTGGGACAGAGTGATGCATGAGGATAATGTAATCAGTGAAAAATCTCTTATTTAACATTTTAAAGTTAAAAATCTGTCATTTGGACACTCAGGAATTCCACCACAGCTCTGTTATCAGCTAGTCTGTCTTCTCTTCATTTTTTTTCTAATGTCCTAAGTCATATTTCTTAACGTGCTGATTTGTTTCTTATTGGTGCTTCTAGTAATTTTTTTTTAGTAAAGATTGATATTTAAAAGAGTTTCATTATATAAATAGTGATATTTAAAAAGCAAGATGTCGCCCATGCATTGAGGACATCAGTATATCAGACTTTTAACTGAGAACTCAAAAGACCTGCTTGTGATTTATAGCTCGATTACAAACTCACTATTTCTACTCTGCCAATGGAATTGGCAATATTTTTTCAGCCCAGATGGTGCATTAGCCTTGGCCAGCTGGTTCTCCCCATGCTGCCTCATCACAGGACCATACAGCAAATATTGCCATGTATGACCCAGTTCAGTAACACAGCAAATGCTTCATGCCTGGTTTTGTCCTAAGGGCATATGGAAGTGAACCTGAATGAGATTTATGCATCCAAATTTTTACACTCTATCAAGCCCCCTACAGTCATTCACTTTCCAGACCTGAATTAGAAGCTGTTTAGAGTAGGTAAATAGAGTTGTATTATTTACCTATAAATTGCTTAAAATTTGTTTTCATTATGCTATCTTTAATTCTTATATTTAAATTATTTTGCTAACTTTAAGACAATCCTTTTATATAATTGTATGCAGTACCATATATTTTGTGATTTGAAAAATTATATTTTCTTTGAAATCCTAAGTACAGTTTTAATAGAATCCAGTAAGTAGTTCTATAAAATGAAATATTTCTGACAAATTTCAAAGTCATGTAACTTTTAATAGCACAGTTAGTTAATAGAGCCATTAGATATAATAACAACAAATAGCATGTATTATGATTTACAGGTTGAAATTCATTTTCATAAATATAATTTAAATATAATAAAGTATTGTAATTACTGTAATTTTAAGGATTAAAATCATGAATGATATTAGAGAAAGTGAGATGAAAAACAAAAAAAAGCTATTTACTGCAAAAAAGTCTCACTTTGAATATATTTTAGATTACCTGAGTAAGAAATTAAACACAGACTCTACACTTTTAGTATACTGTTAGTTATCCTCTCTAATGTTTTTCTATTTTTTTTTTTATATTTTATTGTACTTCAGGTGAAGGCTTACAGAACAAATAGTTTCTCATGAAACAGTAGTACACATGTTGTTTTATGACATTGGTTAACAACCCC
>NW_004443977.1:3243829-3253344 GCF_000243295.1 Trichechus manatus latirostris | reverse complement strand
GCTGAGTTCTTTATCTCTTCATTTGATGTTTTAGGGTTTCAGGATTGTTGTATACTCTGTTCGGCTTAGTTTTTCGGATCTTTGCTGTGGAGGGATGGCATGGTGCTTCTGCCTAGAGCACCATTTTGCTGGAATTGTGTTTTTCTATTTTAAATAAAATATATAGATAATCCATAAATTATTTTTCATATTAGATACTTTAACATAGTTTTCATCATTGGATCGAAATGAATAATAAAGCGTTGTATTTTTTTCATATTTGTATATACCATTTGCAACAGCAAAAGGAATCAGGAAAACAAATAATATCCTTAGAAATGAAGTTTTGTATATGAGCTGCTCACTGCTACAGCGATAAAATGGAAACAGATTATCCCTATATTACTTGGTGAATTTGATTAGTGCTACCTCTGTTGAAGAAAATGCTTTTTTGTGTGTGTTTTGTATTAACTCTGTTCTTGATTTTATAAAAAAAAAAAAAGTAATTTTTAGTGTCTGAAATAGGATATATATGTATAAAACCAAAACTAAAGCCGTTGCCATCGAGTTGATTCTGACTCATAGAGGACAGAGTAGAACTTCCTCAGAGGGTTTCCAAGAGTATAAATTTTTAGGGAAGCAGATTGCCACATCTTTCTTCTGCAGGGCAGCTGGTGG
Organism: Trichechus manatus latirostris; assembly: GCF_000243295.1. Lineage (NCBI taxonomy): Eukaryota > Metazoa > Chordata > Mammalia > Sirenia > Trichechidae > Trichechus > Trichechus manatus. The sequence goes on along the minus strand of NW_004443977.1, from coordinate 3,252,687 downwards.
GTTCAAATTGTGACCTTTCTGTTAGCAGCCTAGCACTTAACCACTGCACCATCAGAGCGCCCTCTCTCCCCTCTTCTCTCCCCACCCCACCCACAACACACAAGTAATTTTCTAAATTTATTTAGTTAATATAAATTTAAATGTGAAGAAATTTTGTATGATGATTCTTGCTTTGCATACATTTTTAATAAAGTTTGTTGTCTGCTTCAGTTTTGATACATTATTATAAAAGTGATTTGGAGCCATTTTCTTATTTTTGAGAGCTACATGAAATTATGAGATGATGAAATTTTTATTATGGAATGATTTTTATAAGTAAACATTTTTCTGAAGACCCCTTTTAATGTTTTTTATATAAACTATAAGTCCTGCACCATAAGTTAAATATAATTATTTATATATTTGGACCAACCAACCAACCCATTGTCGTCGAGTTGATTCCGACTCATAGCAACCCCATAGGACAGAGTAGAACTGCCCCATAGGGTTTCCAAGGAGAGTCTGGTGAATTCAAACTGCCGACTGTTTGGTTAGCAGCCATAGCTCTTAACCACTATGCCACCAGGGTTTGTATTTAATTCATCTTTTGACTTGTATTTAATTCATTTTTTGACTTATTCAGGATTTTTTTCAGAAGTAATGCTTGACATTTATTCTTTTATTTTTCTAGCTTACTATCTGGAGCTATTGTCAATTTTTATTTTTGGTTTAGATTGCTTTGTTTTTATAATTCCTTTCATCTATGCCCATTTAGATTTTCATTTCCTGGGAGTTACACATTTGTATACTTATTATTAGAGTTCTTAGGACCCTGTTTATTTTCTTGATTTGATTTCTGTTCACTATCTTGGATTTTAAAAAAATGAAATTCAATGTAATCTCTTCCTGTTGAGTTTTATACAAATTTTTACTTGCTCCATTTATTGCATTTATAGATACATTTAAATGGTCCTCAGATTAACTATTTAGTCTTACACAGAAAGGATCAAAATATCTATTAGGTCACAAAACTTCACACCAATCTTTTTTCTGCAGACACCATAAATCTGTTGCATCAATGGCCATTGAAAGCATCAGGAACCTAAACTAAGTATTTACAATTAAATATAAATATTTTATTTTTTTCAAGTGGTTGAGTTTAGGTCTCTAATAATTTGAATTGAGGTAGTAAGCTAAGTTTCATTATACTATTATCTTTTCTATGATTATATCACTAGTAGTTTTACTAAGAATTAACATAACATTAATATAGATTCTAGTAAGTGACAGAGTATTCAAAGATCACTGAGCTAGTTTTAAGAATTAAGTTCTAGTTACATTTCTTCCACTAACAAATTAGGATATTGAGTAAACTATTCTACTTTCCTGAACCTCATTCTTTAAGTAAAATATGAAAAAGTTAAATTTCTTGCCAATTATAGAATAAAAATATGCTTTTAAATTGTTCTTTAAAATATATATTCAGAAACCTTTAAGTCAGAGGTATTTTTGGCAGTAGGAAATCATAAGCAGAAATCTGACAAGGTGTTTGGCAACTGAGAAAGCTGGATTTTCTGAATTCAGAATTGTCTCAGCTTTCAAGAGAAAAGAACATAAAATGCAAAAGCTAACTCTCTTCAGAAATTTAGGGCCAGAATTATAGTTTCAGCCATTTAGGATTATAGTTATTTAACTACAGTCCTCTTATCTCTAAAACAAGTGTTATCTATTTTACAGTATTGTGATGATTACATTCTATAACAATAAAATGTTTGGCTCCAGTAAACGTTTTTATTAATGTTTTTGGGGAATAAAGTAATCATAATCATATATACATTCCAGAAGACACATAAGCAAATTAATTGTAAGAGGCTCACATAAAATCTACAAAATATTCCCCTCTTTTTTGCCATTTCCCCTTCACTAAAATTGTTCTGAAGGGACCTCATAAAATACGTTAGAAAAATAGAGTTAAACATTCTGCAAATATTTATTAGGGATTGCTTATTAGGGATTTGCTATCTAGCCTTTTAATTTTGACTTATCTGGTTAACTATCTAAGTTAGTCTACAGTTATAAATATTCAGACTTTGTAACTAGGTAAAATACCTACAAATTTGAAATGTTAATCTAATTTCTTTCTTTGAACACCTGCTTTGTTTCAACAGTGTGCTGCATAATATATTTAACTAGTTAATTGACCTCCATATAAAGGGAAATATATATATGTGTGTGTTGTATATGTGCATTGTCCTAGTGGTGCAGTGGTTAAGAGCTGGGCTGCTAACCAAAAGGTTGACAGTTTAACTCTACCAGCCACTCCTTGGAAACTCTATGGGACAGTTTTACTCTATCCTGTAGGGTCGCTATGAGTCGGAATTGACTCAATGGCACATAACAAAAACAACATATGTGTATAACACACACACACACACACATAGGTACTGATAGAATGTTTAAAAGAACAAGCTAGTTGACATCCATGATGCATTTTCCCAGCCACACATTTAATGCATGTTTAATTGTCCTTTCACAAATGGGTCTAATTTACCATTAACAATGAAATTAACTTAACCTTAATGCAAATTGTTCACTTTCCAAGAAAAAAAATTCCAGTGTAAAATTTTGAAACACATGATGGGATTATCGTAAAGCTAATTAAAACTTATGCAGGACTATCAACTTATAAATGTTCCTCGGACTCATTCTGTACCTCTTGATTTCTTTTTGGTAGTTGATGCAGTCTGTACGACGTGCTGTTACCCATTAGCTGCAGAAAAGCTATTTCAATCTTAAACATGCTTGAACAGACATGGATGTTATGATTAGACTTTCATACATGCATGTCTAAATTGCTGAAGCATAGATCTTCTTCCCACAGTGAGCTTTCTGCTTCATCAGGTAAATGTGGGTTGGTAGAGGTAAAGTTAGGAAAAAGTAGCCGTAGAAGAGTACCAACAGTATAAATACCTACTTTCTTTTCTGGGGTCTTCATAACTTTCAACTAGAGTAATCTTTTACACATACATACACACACAATAATTGTGATTGTGTTTGTAAATCGTGTTCCATTAGAATGGAAGCTCTATGAGAACAGACACAGGGACTTTATACTTCTTTATGCTTATACAGGCTGGCATAATGTCTAGTGCATAGTGCATGTTCAATATTTGTCATGCTGAACAGAATGTCACTGATATTTTCTCTGTCAAGTTTGTTAGTCCATTAGTATGTCTTTACTCACACACTCGTGAAAAGAAACAATGCATAGCATTTGACATGTGACTTTTAACAACTGGTAGTCTGTTTTGGGGAAAAAGCATCTTGCTAGAAAGTAAAAGCTCTTGCCTTGTTGGAACTATTTCACTAACTTGTTGTGTGCCCTAAGGAGCTTAGCTTCCCCTGGGGCTCAGTTTCTGTAGCTATTATACAAGAGAAGTGATTTCTAGGATGCTTTCCCTCAGAAGTCTATGCGTCTAAAATGTTTAATTTACATTCTAGAGCTTAAAATTTGCATCTCTTATTTAATCATTTTATATAGTATAAAGACTACGACACACATATCGAACAGTACTATGTATTATTATGTATATATGTATGCATGTGTACACACGAAGTAGGTGGAATAGTAAGTACATAGGGGACTTACAGTCCTAGCTTCAGGCATGGGAAAAGAGGGAAATAGGACAACATATGGAAGTTAAAATGAACTTTTATTTTATTCCCTTCTGCCCTTCCCTCCTTTTCTTTACAAAATATATATACATAAATGACTTATATAATATTTAAAAATACAAATATAGGAATAAAAATGCTGGAACAGAGGTTAATTCGATGGTAGAAGAAGTGGGTGTTTGTTATATTACATTTTTTATTTTCTGAAAAAGACCACTAGTTTTGCTTTGTCTATTATTGGCTCTTAAATTGACATGCGGCATTTTGTAGTAAAGGATTTGAACATATACTAGATATAGGGGAGATACTTACCTCATTTTTTCTTATGTCTTTTCCTGGATTGACAGATGTGATTTCAAATCTTCTATAGAATTTGTCTGATATCAAATTCATAAGTTGAAACACTAATTTCAGGATGACATAATTTGGGGCTAGTCTGATACAATTAAGTTTGTGTGTGTGTGTGTGTGTGTGTGTGTTTTATTTTGTTTTGTTTCAAAATAATTCTACCTGGGAAAAGTAAAGGAGAAAAATACTGTCATAATATTGTCACTTCCTTTCTTCCTCAAAACTTTGTTGCGGTAGTTAAATCCCTAGTTAGTAACTGCCCTTCCAGTAGACTAAATTCTGCCCTCAGATACTCATACAGAACTCCCATTGGGCCCAATTCTGCTGTCCTCCTTCAGGCAAAAACTCACTTTGAATTTAAAAAGTCTTTCTCAGGTACTATAATAACAGGCAGCATAGATACACAAAGAAAGACAGCAAAGGGAAATTTGCTTGTGTAAGCATGGCTGACTAGGGTTCTTGAAGTATTGCAACAAATAATCTGTAAAGAGATTTAGGTAATTATAAATTCTCAATCAGATATTTACTAACACAAGAATTTCTCATGAATTCTTTCATTCTTCTGAATATCACATCTGTTAGTCAAAGTAACTGTCAAGCATCCAAAGATACTGCAGTTACCAGCTTATAATAATCCAGGAGTTCTCTACTTAGAATATCATTTTTCACACTGCTCTATGACTGTTTACTCTGAGACTATCAGGATAAACATGTGAAGGCAAATTTCCAAGTCACTAAACTCACTTTTTAAAAAAAATTCAAAATTTTCAAGTTGGTATTAATGGAAAGCATTATTTCAAACTGCTCTCATTTCATTTAAAGTATGTATATTATGTAGCTAGGACTGGCCTTAGGCAAACTTGGGAAATAGGTAATTTTGTCATCAGTTTCTTTGCTTTCCAAACAGCGTTCTGCTCAGCTGTGTCAGTAGGCTGCTTTTTCTTATACCATCCTGGGGTTGCCCAAGGCTGTCAGACTGGTGGCTCACTTAGGCTTCCTGCTCTCCGTCCTTCTTCATATACAAACCCTTCTTTCTCCTGCTTTTTTAAATAACATCTGCATCTAGGAAACGTTCTACATTCTGATAGCCCAATAGAATGAATGAAATAGAAATTGCAGATGACAAAATGATCCGGCGGGGGCCTCTTTTAAGGTAGGTGTATCAGTCCCAGCCTCAAATTAAGATTTGTTATTGTTGTTACTTGCCACTGAGTTGGCTCCAACTCATGGTGACCCCATGTACAACAGAACTAAACATTGCCCGGTCCTGTACCATCTTCATGATCACTGGTTTGCTGTAGTCCACTGTTGTGGCCATTGTGTATTCTGAGTGACTTCCAGCTTAGGGGGCTCATCTTCCAGCACCATATTGAACAATATTATGTTGTGAACCATAGGGTTTTCATTGACTAATTTTGGAAGTAGATCATCAGGCGTTTCTTCCTAGTCTGTCTTAGTCTGGAAGCTTCTCTAACCCTGCTGGTATTTAAAATACAGGCAGCATAGCTTCCAGCATCACAGCAACACACAAACCACCACATTATGACAAAAGATAGATGAGTAGTGAACTCAAGACTTAGAGGAAGCTATAGATCATAAGTATTAAAAAGAGTTATAAACGCAGTTACAGTTACGGTGACAGCGATGATATTAAGTAGTGGTTCCCCAAACATATTCCTTACGTTGTACAGAACCTCCGTGCTATTTTTCTCTGTTTGAAGCACTGACCCATCCCCATTTTACTCCACTATTGTCCCCTGTTATCTTTACATTATAGCCCACTTGGTTGAAAATGTTTGAAATCTAGTCTCAACTAGCTTAAGTAAAAGGATTTTGTTGGCTTACAAAATGGAAAGTCTAGGAGTCTGTTGGGCTTCAGGCAGAAATAAATCCACAGGTGAGACCATGTCATCAGGAGACTGTCTCACTTGCTTAATATCTCAGCTCTTGTTTTCTCCTTCTTGATTTCATTTTTAGGCAGGCTTTCCCCAAATTGTGACAAAATTGACTCAAAACAGCTCTATACTTATGTCATCTTCACAGTTCTTTTCCTACTGGCAAAGCCTCTTGCCAGATAGCTCCAATCACAAGGGAAATAACGTCATCTCATTGACTAGGGATGAATCATGTGGTTATCTGCCATGGGTAGGCAAAGGGACCAGTTCACCAGAATCATATGAACAAAATGAAAAAAAATCTCTTAAAAGGAGAAGGGTGAAAAGAAAAGCATGTTGAGGAACCAAAACTATGGCCATCTCTGACCATGACAGAGCTAATCAAAAGTTATAATTATATATATGGGTTTTTGTCTGTCTTTTACACTGTAAAAGAGCTCTGTGAGAAATAGAGACGGTTGACTACAGTATATCCAGTACCTATTACAATTTATGACATGTATTAGGAAGTCAGCAAATACTTTTTTATGTAATGTCTCATTTAATCTGAACAGCGGAAATAGGTATTTTCTTCATTTTTTAAAGAGAAAGTTGAGGCTTATAGATTATGTAACTCATTTGTAATCATACAGATTATATATTGTGACCTGAGATAACACACAAATATTTTTTTAAAAAGTTACTTTTATTAACATTGTAGGTAGTATAGAAACCTATGTGTAACTAGAAACTTTCATGTGCTTAAACCCAAAAAAACCCATTGTTTTTGAGTCGATTCTGACTTACAGTGCTTACTGACTTTCAGATTCTTTCAATATACTTATCTACAATATACTTCTACAATATAATATACTTATTTATGAATCACTTGTTACTTAAAATACTTAAAGTATTTTTCCAGCTTTTAAAAACAATTTCCTTTTGAAGTTAGTTATGCTTCTTGATAATACAGAATGTTAATAATTCAGAAAAGCTTTAGTAAACCACAAGCACAATGGTAATACTAATTAACTGCCTATTTTGAGTCCCTCGTTGATGCTAACAGTTAAGCTCTAACTGCTAGTCAAAAGGTTTGGGGTTCTAACCCACCCAGAGATGCTTCAGAAGATAAGCCTGGTGATTTGCTTGCGAAAAGTTACAGCCTTGAAAACTCTACAGAGCAGTTTTACTCTGTACATGTGGGGTTACCATGAGTCGGAATCAACTCAACAGCGACTAAGAACAACAAACTTGTTGCCACTGAGTCGATTCCAACTCATAGCAACCCTCTAGGACAGAGCAGAGCTGCCCCCATAGAATTTCCAAGGAGCACCTGGTGGATTTGAACTGCCACCATTTTGGGTAGCAGCCATAGCTCTTAACCACTACGCCACCAGGGTTTCCAACAACAAGACACTAAATCATTATAGTATCTCACACTTTGAAATCTTAGTTTCAAATTAGATTTGAAATGATCATAAGAGGACACACAAGGAGCCAGCATGTAACCCATGTTGACAATTGTGACTTATTTTTATATATGAAAGCTGAATAAAAATGTTGTCCTTACTACTATATAAAGAACAAAAAAGATAATCAATCATGCCAAACTCATAATATATAACCAAGCCATTAACCAAAATTATAACATATGTAGAAAGCAATAAGGGACCAACTATCCAAGAATATTGTTTTTACATACACCTCTGGGTATTTTTCAGCCTTGAGTATTCAAGAATTTTGAGTCATGTAATATTTACTCGAAAACCAAGCTACAAATTGTAAGTATGGATAAGTATTGGTGCAAACACCTTTATAAATCTCTTTCTGATGCTTGTTCTGTAATTTTTTTCTTTTCTTAAAATTACGTAGACCATTCAGGTTAAGTACTTGGCTGATTTTCTTTTTACTTTCATTGCAACAAGCTGACTATCTGTTGGTAATTATTCACTTTACATTCCATATATTTGTCATAATAATTTTCATGATTGTTTATGTTCTTAATTCAGGTTAACTTTAAACTAGTATTTGGAATCATAACTATTTCTATTTATATGCAAATAAATGTGGCTTAATGCCCTAACCCATTATTCAGCCTTCTCTTGGATTTTGTCATCATGGCAAAAGAGTTGTGCGGAGTTATTAGCAATTTTGGCTACAATCTCTTTTGGAATGTTTGTTGTCGTTAGGGACTCACAGCGGGCAAAATCACAGTCCTCTTCAGCAACCTGTGCTTTCCTGAAATATTGGCTTTGGCAAGTCTGCAGGGGTGATAAATAATTTTTTGTGTGAGGGTTTGCACTTCATGAGTGCCTTTCTGAGTTTATTACCAGGAGGAAATGGAAACAAAGCCATTCTCACCCTTGCGTTCCACCACACGATTATGTGACCATAGTGCTGAATGGTTCACTCAGTTTTGGGGAAAGTCTACACTGAGTGCTCACTTATACCAAACCAGTATCTGACACTAATCTGACTGAGTATATTGATACAAATATTTGTAACCCTTGTAATCAATTACCTTGTCTCTCCAGGACTTCTAATTATTGCTTACATCTTGTTTCTCTTGTTTGGGGCTATTAAGTGACATTAAAGTTTTGAGAGGAACTTGTTTAGCTCTGATCCTCTTGCCAATATCTGCTTGCTGTTTGGTGGGCTGACTCCCAGGATGCTATGACTTACCATTGTTAAGAAAACTTATCAGAAAACATTGGGGCTTGCTGGAATTCTGCACAATTGTTTAGCCTTCAGGAAAGATCTTTTCAGGGGGATCTGCAAGCCATCCTGTTACTTGTAAACAACTTTATGCAGTCTTTTGAAAATCATGTGGTGAGGTTTCCAAGGGGAAAATAAAATAACTACAGGGAAAATATTTTTTTTTAATGTATTTATTTTTTTATTTTACTTCAGGTGAAGGCTTACAGAACAAATAGTTTCTCATGAAACAGAAGTACACATGTTGTTTTATGACATTGGTTAACA
>NW_004443977.1:3151354-3236636 GCF_000243295.1 Trichechus manatus latirostris | reverse complement strand
TGGAGAGATGAGAGACTATGAAATGGAGAAAAACAGAAAGGGGAGGCGGAAGAAAAGAAAAGAATGAATAAATAAGAATCAGAAAGGTTAAAGAACCGCAAATTTCCCATGGATCCCACCAGTGCAGCTATGAGGTCTGGGGAAGTTGCTCTCAGGTGTTACAGTACAGCCTGGCTAGAAGGCTTAGAGGTATGCAATGCCAGATATTCAGGGAGCAGAAAGAGAAGCAAGATATAGAGAGACGAGAAACTGAGCAATGAAGAGAGGCAAAAAGGGAAAAAGAGGAAAAAGAAAACAAAAGAAATTAAAAAAAAAAAACAAAAACAAGAAAGGCCCCCAAAGAAACAGAAAAAAAAAAAAAACCAACATTAAAAGAAATGCCCTCAGGGATCCCTCTTCACATCTGTGGAACCCGAAGGGGAGTCTCCCTACCACGTAGCTCCGCCTGGCCAGAAGGGGCTCCCAACTCAAGAAAAGGAAAAGAAAAGAAACAAACAATTCAAAACAAACAAACGAACAAAAGCCCCAGGATCTCACCAGCACGGCAGCCCAAACCGGGAAGCAGCTCCACACTCAAACAGAGCTCTGCAGCCCCTCAGGAAGAAGCAAAGATGGCGCACGGAGCCAGGTACTTGAGCGAAGGGAGGGGGAGGTGGCGAGAAGTAAGTAAGAAATCAAAAGATGCAGAAAAAAGAAAAAAAAAAGCAACACTAGCAGCCAACAAATGGCACTCAGAGAACCAGCTGGTGCGAGCTGGTGTTTCTGGAGAAGAGACTGTGTCTATGGGAAGCAGAGGGGGCCGAGTGTGGGTGAAGAAGGGTAGAGAGTGGGAAAGCGTATATCACAAATTACTGGAGCTCTGCAGCTCTTCAGGAAGAAGGAAAGATGGCGCACGGAGAGAGGTACTCGAGCGAAAGGAGGGGGAGGTGGGGAGAGTCAAGGAAGAAATAAAAAGAAGCGGAAAAAGAGCAACACTAGCAGCCACAAATGGCACTCAGAGAGCCACCTGTTCGGGTGTGTGGAATCCAAGCAGCCGCTGTTTCCCAGGCAAGAGACTGTGGCCACGGGAAGCAGAGGAGGCCCAGTCGGGGTGAAGAAGGGTCGGGTGTGGGAAAGCGTATATCGCCAATTACCGGTTGTTTTGTCTCCCGCTGGAAGGTCCGTGAGGCTGCTTTCTCGTACCCCGTGTTTGCTGGTCTCTGATAGGAGTCCAAGATGGCGGATCCGCACTGCGTTAGCTGGTAGGGGACCTCTGCATGAATCTCTCCTCGCTCTCCGTTCTTTGTCATTTTTCTCACTCCATTTGGTGCTTGGCTGAATTCTTTATCTCTTCATTTGATGTTTTAGGGTTTCAGGATTGTTGTATTCTCTGTTCGGCTTAGTTTTTGGGATCTTTGCTGTGGAGGGACGGCATGGTGCTTCTGCCTAGAGCGCCATTTTGCCAGAACTCATACAGGGAAGATATTTAATATATGTTTAGGCCTAAGTACATATGTTTTTCCAAAGGCAACAAGGAAGTGATGCTTTTATATGTCATGTAGAGTATACGTGCTCAAAGATACTGAAATATTCTGTAGATATTTTGAAAAAGTGGGCTGTCTAAGCTTAAAGCAGAGAGAATATTTGATGTAGACCAAACATTGAAATGCCCCAGAAATCTTTTATCAATTTGGCCGTATGTTCACTCTTGTAATAAAGAGACTTTTGGAGTTTATATGCCACAGTCTAATAGGTGATTCGTTAATGGGATTTACATTCACTCAAACAAAATTAGGCGGGTAAAAGACAATGGAACATGCTGTAATGTAAATGGGACTGACGGCAGAATTAAATGTTTGTGGAAACAAGGCAGCAGATCTATCAAGAGCTAATTAGACAGAGAGTTCAGAGGCAGGCTTGGGAGTAAACAGTATCAACAAAGAAAGAGGAGACCAAGAATAGGAGGGAAAGAAAGACCTTTTGTGCAGGGAAGAAAAGGAACTATACAAAAGTTATTTAATTAGAAACTCAGATGGAGTCTCTCCCATGAGAAAAACTTATATTCTTATCTGAACCTATTGATAATATAAAGCTGAATAAGAACTTTGATAAATAATGTTTCAGTAGTTGTTTGTTGTAATGAGTATTTGAATATGTGGCTTTAAATACCTTTCTCTTCATCTGGTAACCTTTCTAACTATGTTCACCGTTTTCAGAAATGTAGAATTCTTTAAGTTTATCACTGAAGTCATTCCAATAAAATAATACTGAGAAGTTATGCCATAATTTAGAGTTTGGGTCTGTAGGAAGAATAAAAGGTAAACGTGTCAATAAAGTGTAATAGCTGAGCAACTTTGGATTTGAGTTTTAGTCAGCATGTGGAAAAACATTGTATCAACAGAAGAAAAAACTTCAATTTTTCATGAACTGTTTACTGTAGTATTTCACTATAGGAACTATTTTTCAGCTGAGCCATTGTATAGGGAAAAAGACGAAGCTTTTGGTATAGCTGAAAAACTATTTTGATGAAGTAAATCAGGGTCTGTGTGATTGATAGTCAAAAGAGTAATCCCTGATCCCTTGATTCACTTTCTTTTTAAACCTCGACTTCAGCGTTTAAACCAGCATTGCATGAATCATTTTCCATATTTAAAAAAAAGAATTTAACGAATATCTTAGGGTTGAAAATTCTTTTCACATATTAAAAGGGGGTAATATACATCTTGTTTTGCATGAAACCAATAGTAAATCAGGTACACTTCAGAATATTTTGCATTCTACTAAGAATACATTTTAATTGTAATAATCCTTTCAATTTGGTGAGAATTCCTGTCTGCTTCATAGGGTTATTGTAAGGATAAAGGTGTTAATACATGTGAAAGTGCCTGGAAAACTGAGGAGTACTATGCACATTATATGATCTCATAAAAGAGAAACTTCGAGCATTTACGAGAAAGTGTTGGCTATGCTGATGAGCGTATGTGTTTTAAAATGACGAACGTTATATTGAGTAATTAAACCTAACCATTCAAGTCAGACTGATTGCTTCTTTACCTTCTGTACTACACAAACAAAGAATTGTTCTCTGGACGTGTTCTAGAGTGTGGTTTGGCTAATCCGTGAAATCTGTGGCCTGCATTACTGTCAGCAGTTAATGCTCTGAGATCGCTTTATTCTTTAATGAAAAGATCAGTAAGATTAGAATTGTTTAGTCCCTGCCATGGAAATAGACAGTACAATTGCCCAGTTTCTCTTGGTAGAGGTCCAATCTGTCTCTGACCCAGAAATATAGATGATATTTGGCAGTTTGTCTAGCCACTTGTTACAAAGGCATCTATCGTGCCTGTTTAGTAAAAGAGAGAAACTAGGTTGGGTTATTTTTACAATAGGTGAATTTTGCTTCTGCACATTCTCAACGTGTAAGGAAGTATCCTCTTGTTTCCAGTATTACTGCCAAGGTTTCCCAAACTTGGCTAATTATGAAAATCATCTGGGGAGCCACTTAAAGAATACAAATTCTTAGACCTCTTCCCTGGGGAATCTGATTCAGTGGATCTGGAGTGGAGCCAGAGGATCTTTAGTGACTCTGACAGGTTAGAGAAGTTAGCCAAGTTGGGAAAACACTTGTGGATTGACATAAAATACACCCCATTTCTTTTGTCCATAGCAAATAGCAAATATGTCATTTACTATTATTTGCCTTCAAATGTTTCTGAAATAAAAGTAATGGACAGATTGAAGGTCGCTGGCTGACTTTATGTTATATAATCTCTCAGAGCCTGTTTCCTCACACAGTAAATTAGGGTGAAAATGCCTGTGTTACCAACCTCAGAGGATGTTGTGATGACAAGGAAAATGATTTCAAGAGTTCAAACAGCTACTGTAGCCTGATCGTTATTTACAAGTGACTATCATTTGAGAGACTTGGGTTCTAGTCTAAGTTCTTCTACTGAATCACTTTGTAACCAAGGTTACAGTCATTTTAGCTTTCTAGACTTCATTGCCCTTACCTATAAAATGACAGAAAAACCTCTGAGATACTTGCCAGGCTAATCTTTTCTATGAGCAGCGTCAGGTTATGTGACATAGTCCAGATGGCAAAAGAGTCCACTTCAGGGTTATTGAGTGAGCATCAGAGAATAACGTAATAACCTGAGAGTTTTGGCATTCCCTCAAATATGACTTTCAGATTATCAAATTGTTCCTTGTTTTGCTTTTGCAATGTTGAGCATGGCATCAGTGATTTAAAAGTATATATTTTACACTTTGGCACCCGATCCATAAAATATATTCTTGTAACTTTTAGTTCTATAAATTAATCATGTACTCAATGGCATAGGTTTTTCAGAGTAGGTTAGACAATTTTAATATAGCACTTCACAGCACATTAAGGCAAAGTTCACAATGTAAACAGGCCTAAAATTCTATTATGTCACACATATCTGCACAGAATTTAAATGAACAGAAAGATGCTGTTTGGAAAATGGTGGAAAAATAATACACTCATTTAAGCTCTGTGGTATTTAATGCGCCATATAATGTGCCATACAGTCTTCACAGCTTTAAATGCAGATGTTTTCTAGAGGCAGTGCACCTGAGTTCTCTACCTGTCTGCCTTGAAAGGAGAGAACACCATTGGCTAAGAGCTAATGGAAACCAGAGTGATCCAGAAGCTGAAACACATAGAGCAGGAGCAAGTGATATAAACGAGCTGGATAAGCCCGACTAATACAAATAAAAGTATTAAAAGTTTCATATTTAGAGAGGAATCAATGGCTGCATGGATTTCCATTTCCCAAATATCTACATTTGACCAAGTGTGACATTAATTTAGAAGGAAGTATTTTATTCTGAGAAAATTTTACATTTTCAGAGAAAATTTTCCACCCATTTGCATACCTTTTAAACTATTCACTAATCCCTACAACATCTCACTATTGCATTTTACAAATAAAGTAATTCACATACTGCTTTAAATCTTGTGGAAAGAGGGAGACAGTCACTAGGAATTTGTACAGAAAATCAGTTAAGTTATGTTAATGAAACTAGTGAACTGATTAAAGTAGGGAGAAGAGAAATGTGAGATCTACATGACTTTCAAAAGTCATTTTGAAATATGCTTTTTAGAGCAAGAAAAAAAGAGAGGCTATCAATACTACTTAGAGAAGTGGGGGGAACACTTTTAGTAGATAATACCTAGAAGAGCTTGATTATTTTATTTTTTTCATTTTCCGTTACCATTTCCCCCCTCAATTCATTGTTTGAATGTCAAAAGATGTGTAGTGCAGCAAATGGAAGACTAAGTGTGTCAAGTCCACTGATCCAGTTCTGAATTATTGGATCATGAGAAACCCACTTACCTTCTCTGAGCTCAGTTTCTGACAGCTAAAATGAAAGCTTTGTGTGATAAGATTTTCTGAGCACCTTCTAGTTTTAACAGTCTCTGATTCTGAGTCCTCAGCCCATCTCTAGGCTTAATTCTATTCACGATGCTTTTACTGTGTGTTCTACATACTTTTCACTGTTTTGCTTCTTTTTACCAAATTATTCCTTTCCTCTGGAATCTACTTTGGGGTGAATACAGTTATCAGCATGCAGTATTCTACATGAAAAATGTTGCTCACTTCAGAAAAAAAGGGTATAGAAGACATTTAAGGCACCTTTGGGTGTAACTATTTTAAAATGTGATTAATCAAACTATCATAATTTATATACAAAAATTTAAGATCTTGAATATTGATTTTTACACACTTGTCTTTGGGGAAATTATTTATGAATCACATCATTCTTCATTAACCTTCCAGCATGTGTTAAATTTTTTTGATTTTTAATTTCAGATATTTATAGTGACTTAGCTATTGCGAGGAGTCACTGACCCAAGGCATTGACAGATAAATAAAATAATTGATTTTCATGTCTTACTTTAAAAATATGTTGGTTGATATATAAACAAGTGAATGAACATGTTCTATTCCCAAAAACTGCCTATAAACCTACCGACTGCTTTATTTGTGAGAGATACTATATTGGTGAGTTCAAACAGGTAATAGGGTACTTTGTGGGTTTATTGTTTACTAAGTTTGTGTTTGTATCACATTTGAGTTAGAATCTTTTTATTTTCAAACAATTTATTTCCCATCTTCTGAGACAGATTTTCAAATTTAAATTATTTTTGAGTAAAATCTCTTTCCATTGTAATTCAGCTGCAGAGCTCAAAATTTTTCTGTTTTGTTTAATCTTTGCTAAAAATGTGTGAGTTCTGTTTAGAGAATTAGTTCATTTCTAAAACTTTAGATTGTAATCACATTTCTCTGACAATTAAGGATTTTCAGCCTATTTATGCAATGACTTTTTGTACCCTTTCCTAGGTTAGAAATTGTTCTTAATTTAAATATTCTGTCTGGAAACTAATGACCTGTACATTCATAAGATTACAATTTAATTTTAAGGGGAGAGGCCTGCATTTCAAAATAATAAAAATATTCAAGTTTTACCAACTTTTCGAAAGAGGAGTAAGCCTCTTACATTGATATGCATCTTGAAGGAGGATGAACCCACAGGTGCTTTGATTAATTAGAAGAACAAAAGTCATCTCATGAAATTAATCTGAAACCAAAGTTAGAGAAAAGCTGATAGGATGACAGTGAACAGAAATAAGATACAATAGCATTAGCCTTTGAATCATTATGAACACTTACTGCTTTGATAATGATAAGTGAGCAGCTGATTTTCTTCAATAAAATAGGATCGTTAAGTTACAGAATTATGAAATATAAACTATAGCTCCCCTTTCACCCTCTTTTTAACATTCCCATTACAAACAGAAATCAGCAACATTTTATTACTTGCCAAAAATGAAGTTTTAATATTTTTCCTTATGGAATTTTAATAATTCATGTAAATACATTTAAATGGAGATCTGACAGAGTTAGGTAAGGTCAGCAGCAAACATTAAATACATTTTATGGACCTTTTAATTATATTTTGAAAAAGTTCTGGAAAGTATGAAACATTCAGTTTAAATGGAGACATTCAGTGTAGAGATATTCCATTAATTCTCCCACTCCCTCCTACTCTTGTAGTTAATTATTATTTATAAAATATTTATTTAAAAATAAAGCAAGGTATGTCAAATTAAAAAACAATAAAAATTTCCATTAAATGAGCAAATTTTATTTTGACATATTTAATTTTGAAATTCTTTTCTCATACATCTGCAAATTTTATAACCTGCAACATACATGGAAAAGAAATCATCCAAAAACTTTTATGATCCCTAAAGTATAGTTATAGCCCTGTGCTCTGACACAGATTCAGAATAGAGCTCTGGAATCTAACCCAATGTTATTAGTGATTAATATTCTGTGCAGATATGACTGTTAATTGGGTTTTTAAGGTGATCAATTATGCTAGGAATTGAGGCAAGTCAACTTTTTCATATATCTGTATATTCATTTTATTAACTTGAGCTTTTTTTAAAAGTAAAGATTGTCTTTTATTTTCATTCTAAAATAATAGCTGCCTTATGTACTTACCTTTGAAGATAGTAGTATTAAGATATAGTGAAACACTAGAAAGATTGTTTTGTGTGATTTGCTGATTTCAGCTAGTCTGTGCTTTTATATGGAAGAGTTATCAAATAGGTAATGGTGGAGAAGCAGAATTTATATGTACAAAGCCACTTTGGTGGTGTGTGACCTAAAAGTAGGTAAATTTATTTGACCCTATGTGGTTTTTCTGTATAAAATTCTAAGGCTGTGTAGTGTTCCCCTCACTGAAAAGACCATAAGGCTTTCATTGTATAAGGATGGAATGTTATCCATCCATCTCCATTTTAGTAGAAGTATAAATTCAATTATGTTTGATAAATTTAAAAGGAAATCTTCAAATTGTCCATTACACAAAAAAAAAGAAGAAAGCACTCTTGTGCTGACTAGTTGGCCCATGAAGAGAAATAAAATGTCACTTGCATTATGACAGTTTCTTCAGATTGCAGCCACCAATATTTTATGAGGTTCATTTTATACAGAAGTAAAGCAAATAAAATTTGAGGAAAAAACCAAACCACTTTGTTTCCCTCTCTATTTCTTGTTAAAACATGAGAACTCAGAATTGTTTATGGCCTAAGAAGGCTTGTCATATTTAATAATACTACTACTAATGACAGCTGGTGTAAAGGACCAAGCTTTTTTTCAATAAACACTCAAGAACAGATTATTACATACTAATTTTGTCATTTTTCACCTTAGTGAAGAATCATCATTACCACATTTTGTAAACAGTTTGTTACTATTGATTGATAATGCAGTGGTCTGAAACAAAACCATTATTTCTCTGTTTATTATTTTTCCAATTTATTTATTAGGCACACATTCTTTTATTTATTTGACAAATATTTATTAAGCACCTCTCATGTCCTATTCTAGGCACCGAGGTTATGTAGGAAGTCCCTGGGTGATGCAAACAGTTAATGCACTCGGCTGCTAACCAAACGTTGTGAGTTCGAGTCCACCCAGTGGTGCTTTGAAAGAAAGGCCTGGTGATCTACTTCTGAAAAATCAGCCATCAAAACCATATGGAGCACAGTTCAACTCTGATACACATGAGGTTGTCATGAGTTGGAGTCAGCTCAATGGCTCCTGGTTTTTAAAGGTGAAAAAGTAAGACAGGAGCCCTTAGAGTCTAGTGAGGAAAAGCAGATAATAAACATATAGACAATACACAAGACAGTTCCATGTAGTCATAAGTCTTTAACATGGAGTGGTCAGGGAAGCCCTCTCTGTGGAGGTGATGTACAAGCTGAGACCTGAGAGATGGTGACTTATTGAGGTACAACAATATTGTAGGCTGTACATTAGGCCTGGAAATACAGTGATGAAGAAAGTGAGACAGTACCCTCAAGGAATTTACAGTTAATATGTTTTGCTTACTTACTTGGGAGTGAAATCATTTGGAATCCATTGTAGTCACAAAGTCCCATTATATTAGCTCAAAAACATACATTAAAAAAAATTAAATGAACTGGATCAGTTTAAAGCTTGGCATTTGCTGTTACTCCTTCTCAAATATATTGCTTATTAACATGATATGTGATTTTGTGTTTTACTTATCAAGGATTCTTACACTTCATAGTACTAGAAATACTTCTCTTGATTTTTTCAGTCCAAGTGTATTGCAGCCCACTGCCTTAAATCTCCCTGCCAACTTCTTTCTAATATAGCTCATTCCCTCTAGCTTGCTGACTATTCTCTCACATGATAAATAACTCTGCCTTATCAAGGTCAGTTGGAAAGGCCCTCTTACATATCTCATAAATTTTAGCCAGGTGCCATTGATGTGAGATTAATGTAATGGCACCATGGCAAGCACTCAGGCTTGTCTTAATTATGCTAAGGTTGCCGGTTCACCGTTTCTCTTCATCTGTCTCCTGCTTTAGGGAACACTAAACACTATGTCATTAGATTGTCTGTTCCATAACATTGGCCCTTTGCATTTACAGAGTCATCACATGGCTTATGACATAGCTTTTCTAAGAAATTAAATTAAACAAATAGTGAAAACAAAAATTAGAGGTGAAATGTCTGAAAAAGAAAAGGTTTTAACTTCTAATCAGAGGGAGAGAAAACTGTATGTTCCATAGTGATTTTCTTCTGGACAATGAGCTACCTACCTGATCACAGGGCAAATTGTGGTTCTGGGTGATCTCAAGTATGAATAATTACAAGGTTTCTTTACTTTTTAGGAATGAAGGCTATTCATATATACAGTTGGCCACACTCCCTGTGCACGGTCTCCAAATCCTTTCCTTCCTGCCGTCCTTTACCTTTGTGAATGACTAGCTTCCACAGGGAAGTGATCCTCTAGCCATATGTCCTACATGGGTATTTAATTACCTCATCCATTTTTGCCCAAGATCCCCCATCTACTTTCCAAAAGACATGCCAGCTTAGTCTCTTATTGAATCTGGGAGTAAAAACAGTTCAGAGCCCTGGGTTTTCGAATTTGTGATGATTTGTTTTGATTCTGCTCTCCAGATATTAATATACTTTTTTTGGAAGGAACTGATATTTAAAGTGGCATATTCCCTTATTGTTTAATTAAACTAAAAATCCTTTTTTGAATGACTATTCTAGGGGCTCTGCTAGATCTTGGAGTGACAAATGAAAAAGAAGCGGTCAAACTCAAGACACTTGGGATAACGATAGTATTTTTGTTGTTGTGGTGGTGGTGGTTTGCTTGTGACGAAATAATTTGGGAGAATACTGCTATGGTAAATTACATGGGCCCTGGAACCATATTAACCAAAACCAAACCCATTGCTGTCGAGCCTATTCCGACTCATAGCAACCCTATAGGGCAAAGTAGAACTGCCCCATAGGGTTTCCAAGGAGCAGCTGGTGGATTCAAACTGCTGACCTTTTGGTTAGCAGCCTCAGCTCTTAACCACTGTGCTATCAGGACTCCTGGAACCACATTACTTAGATTTAGATCCTGCCTCCACTACTTACTGGCTATATGACCTCTGAAAAGTTGGTTAACTCTTCTGTGCTTCATTTCCTCATTTTTTAAATATTACTGACAGTATTACTGACCTAAGGTTGTTTTAGGAGGGGTGGTGGTGCAGTGGTTAAACATTTGGCTGCTAACCAAAAGGTCGGCAGTTCAAATCCACCAGCTGCTGCTTGGAAACCCTATGAGGCAGTTCTACTCTGTCCTATAGGGTCTATGAGTCTGAATCAACTGGATGGCATTGGGTTTAGTTTTTTTGTTTGGTAAGGTTGTTTTAAGGACATTGGAAGGGTATAGAATACATGAATTAAAGTCTGGCACATATTAAGTGCTATGCATGCTATTATTATCTGGCCTCTTCTTAATACACAAGTTCACAATGCACTACTGAGTGTTTTCTTTTGCAAGCATTTTGAACTTTTTCTGTTAGTTGGAATTGAGAAAACTCTATGTTAAATAAGAAAAAAAATCCTTTGCTGTCGAGATGATTCCTACTCACAGTGACCCTATAGGACAGAGTAGAACTGAGCTATGGAGTTTCCAAGGAGCAGCTGGTGGACTCATACTACTGTCCTTTCAGTTAGTAGCCAAGGTCTTAACCACTGCGCCACCAGGGCTGTTAACATTATATAATTGCTATTTCTTTTATGGAAAGATGGGACCAGCTATGAGGTTAATCTAGATACTTTAACTTTATGTTAGAAAAAAATTTAACATTTTTTGACAAAGCGTGTGTGTGTGTGTATGTGTTTGTGTCTGTACGTATGTATGTATTTGTATTTATAAATAAGAATTGCAAAAAGGTAAAATCCTTGTAACCTAGATTACCAATTGATATCTATTTTTCATAATTTATTGAAATTTAGTTAAATCAAATACAATTTTAATATTTATATTCAAAGTAATTTTGAGTTTAAATAAGAATGGAGATTATTTTATTCAGAAATCTTAACTGTAGTGGTCTGTACAGACAATGTTTATTTCTCATCCATTTTTCTCACATACAATCTTGCTTTAAGAATCTTTTCTTGGAGGTCTCTTCTTATTGCTACTGTGGGTTAAACAGTTTCCCCAAAAAGGATATGTTTAATTTATAATCTCCAGTACCTGTGATCTTATTTGGATATAGGGTCTTTGCAGATGTAATCAGGTCATATTAGACCTCATCTTGATTTCGGACTTCTAGACTCCAGAACTGTGAGGGAATAAATTTCTGTTATTTTAAGCCACCCACTTTGTGGTACTTTGTTATAACAGCCAGAGGAAATTAGTACACTTTGAAAAATTTTCCCATAAAGCATGAAAATATTATTATATCACTTTTTCTTAAAAAACAAACAAACAAAAAACCTTTTGGTGTCTGTTACTGCATAACTCATTAACGCACACTACTTTGATTAGTTCTACTTCCTACTCTTTTGGGCTTTTTGATTCCTGTAAGATATATATCTGACCTGTGCCCCATTATTTTAGGTCCTTGGGTAATTTAAGCCAACTTGATAAACTAATTTATTTTAAAGACTGGATTAATTACTTCATTCAGTGTCTGAAGAAATTTATCATGTAGCCTGCTCCCTGGTACATGTAGAGAAATCTTTTAAAATCCATCCATTCACACAAGCCCTTACTGACTTCCCTTATCGTATATCAGTGCAGTGTACTATGTGGGAAAACAAAAGTGGAAATAGAATAAGATCCTTTGCTCAAGGAGTTTGTAATTTACTTGCAAAATAAGGTCCTTTTCAATTAATTATAATAAAAAAACAGATTTTTATTGTTAAATGTAATGTTAGTTAAATGTAATACTAATACTACTACCTATGGGGCAGTTCTACTCTGTTCTGTAGGGTCTCTATGAGTCAGAATCAACTCAGTGGCGATGGATTTTTTTTTGTAATACTACCACAGATGAAATGTTGCCAGAGTTCTGAGGGGGGGCAGAGCAAGGATACTTATTGAAGTAATGAGACAAGGCTTGATGGAAAAAGAAGCATATGAGATGGATGCCAAATGATGAGTATGCTTTGGAACATTCCCAAATAAAGGAATAGCATGATCAAAGGCTCAAAGTTGTAACAGTAACAGTGCATATAACCAGTTTCCTTGACAGTGGTATATGGGTAGGAACCATGGTGGTGAACGGTTTTTGTTGTTAGTTGCCGTCAAATCTATTTCGACTCATGGAGAACCTATGTGTTATAGGTCACAAGATCTGATTGTTGCCAATCATGTAAACATTTCCTGACTGTCAAGCTAAGTTTCATAAATGGTTCTCTTTAGACAATGGATCAAAACTTATTTTGGGGAGGGAGGGCAGCAC
Organism: Trichechus manatus latirostris; assembly: GCF_000243295.1. Lineage (NCBI taxonomy): Eukaryota > Metazoa > Chordata > Mammalia > Sirenia > Trichechidae > Trichechus > Trichechus manatus. The sequence goes on along the minus strand of NW_004443977.1, from coordinate 3,223,828 downwards.
TGATTGTCATAATCTTAGGTTTGCCTTAGGAAGAGGTAGGATTAAATCAAGTGTATTTTAGGGTACTGAGGTAAAGTGGGACAAAACCTGAGTGAGGCTCTGATTTTTACATTCTCAAACTTATGCCTAGAAACTTCAGGTGTCGAAACTTTAATTTGGATCTTTTAAAAAATAATAATGAGGAGTTATTTAATCTCAATCCTTATAAAGAACTGGACTCTTAAGCTTGCCATTGAAGCTCATTTTTACCAGATGAAAAATACTGAGAAGATTTATCTGTGCTAAATTCTTAAAGCACTTGGGCTTTGCTTCTCTTGACTTGGCTTCTGCTCCCTCTAAAGCAGGATGTAGATATGTATCAACCTGGCAGTACACTTCTTAAGCATATTTACACACACACACACACACATACATACATATATATATAGAGAGAGAGAGGAGGAGAGAACATACCAGAGAGAGAGAAAAAAAATACTGGAACATCTATCATCTGTCTATCTATCTGTCTGTCTATATATAGAAAGAGACAGTGAATGAATAATTCTGGTTATCTATTGTTACATAACAAATTACTACAAAACTCACTGGCTTAATATAATTTATAATAATAGATTTTATCTCATTTTGGAGAGAGAATATTGGACAGAGAGCATAGTGGTAATGGCTTACTCTGCTTCACAATGTCTGGGACCTTAGCTGGAACGATTGAATGGCCAAGGGCTGGAAGAACTAGGAGTTAGTCATTCATCTCTCTCTTTCTTCTCTCTCTCTCACTCCCACTCTTTCACTGTCTGCCCACAAAACCTCTCCAAATGGCTACCTTGAGCTTCTGTACAACATAGCAGCCTCATAGTAATCAGACTCCTTACGTGATGGTTCAGAGTCCAAAAACATATTTCACGGAGAAAATTCCAGTCTTATTAAAGGTTAGAACCAGAACTTGAATAGTGTCATTTCTGCTATTCACTATTTGTCAAAGTGGTCAAATCTGGCCCAGATTCAAAGGGAAGAATACTACCAGACTTCTTTATGGGAGAAGTGTCAAAGAGTTGCCACCATGTTTAATCTGCCACAGAAAGTAAACAATGGGAGAAGGAAAACAGAAGAATTTGGGTAAAAATGTATATTTTAGCTGAGACTTGCATATGAGAAAAAATATTAGCCATAAGAAAAGCCCGGGGGAAGTCTCTTCAGGTGTAAAGGCTCTGTGACTTGAACTTAGTGACAATATTGGTACGGGCATCCAAACTGTGTAACGTTTTCCACTATAAATTTCTTACCATATACTAATATTGTTTTCTCTAATGTCATAATCCCTATTTTGTTTTCTAAAACTTCCTAATCACAAGTCTGCTCTTTGGTTATCAGAGTAGAAATAATATTATATGTTTATATATATATATAAAGTTAGTAAAACAAATCTGCACAAATCCCATAAAAATGCTACTTTATTTGCTGTTACAGGTGAAATCTGGTAAATACAGCTTTAGAAGAGCAAATAGCAACTCCTCAGTCAACCTAAGAAATTTATGATACAGAATATTTATGCCTTAGTCTCTATACTATGGTCTCTAAACATAGCACACCTGAGAGTAAGCAACAAGAATGATTAAATATTTTGGTGCCCAATTAGAGAAAAAGAAGCAGAGTCCACACCATAGAGGGAGAAGACAAAGCAAAGTGTAAGGTATGCATCAGTGAGCCATCCGTAATCAGCTGTAGCAAGTGAAAAACTGATATTTCTTCCAAAAAGCTTCTTATGACTATTTATCCACAAGGTGGAGAGAAGTTGGACATGTACAGAAATAAGGTTTTTGTGACTCTGGTCTCTTGAATCTCATTATGTTAACATTAAGATAAAAAAACTGGATATTCCTGGATCCATGATTATTTGTATAACCATAGCCATCTCCAAGTACTTAATCTGATCATCAACACTGAATTAAATTGAGTACATATAATTAAATGCACAAATAATTTCTAAAGGCAGAAATTCTAGACTGTAAGACTCACTGATATCAGTTGATAGCATATCCATCTGCTGTTGATGTACACTCAGTGGAAATCAGCTGCCTTTCCCCCACACGCTAATAACTATGAACATGCTCCTGTCACTGACATAGCTAAAGCTGCATCACAGTTGTATACTTCTTGAAGGTATGAGCTGAGCATAGCATGTTTACAAAGAATGTTCATTGGTCTACTCTTCTATTTCAGCTTCTGATTTCTCCCTAGTATCCTAGTTCCTGGGGGTTAAGGGTAAATGCCATTAAAGTGGGTGAGTAGCCAGTGTAATTTCAATCTGTACAACTGAAACACAGTAACATTAAAAGGAACGAGTCCTGGTGGCTTAATGGTTAAAGTGCTTGGCTCTTAACTGAAGTGTCAGGAGTTTGAACCCACCAGTTGCTCACTGGAAGAAAAGACTTGGTGATCTGTTTCCATAAGATTACAGCTAAGGAAACCGTATGGGACAGTCCTACTCTGTCACATTGGGTCACTATGAGTTGGAATCGACTTAAAGGCACCTAACAACAACAACATTAAATGGACAAATGACCTTTTTGAACTACAGAAATTCATGAAATGAGATTGTGACAGATTGCCATTGTTTTCTGGGCATGTCTCCTATCCTTTAAGTACCTGTTTGTCTTGCTTTTCCAATGTTTATCATGTACATTGTATAATAGAAAGGATTTTCTAACCACATATATTTTTCACGTTTTTGGCCAACATTTTAAATCATTTTCTTATTGCCACTAAAAAAAAGTGCTAATGGCTTGTCGAATAAGAGTTTCAATCTTTGTTTAAGATCTTCCGAGTCACAGAAAGATCAGTATAAATTAAATAACTTGAGCTAAGATTTAAGACAAATGTTAGACTCTCTGGAATTCTTCTAATTGAGTGCCACTGTTTCTTGCTTATACGATATTGAATCAAAAAGGATCAAAATGTGACAATATGAATGTTTTATAATGCTTTACAGAAAAATTTTCCAATCAGCATCCCCTCTAGCTTGTGGAAGTAAAGCAGAATTTGGCGAACTAAAACCCAAACACCAAATCTGGCTGCCGCCTGGTTTTTGTAAATAAAACTTTACTGGAACAAGCCATGTTCATTTGTTTATGTGTTTGTGTGACTGTCTTCATGTTACAAAAAGAGTTGCGTGGCCTGCAAAGCCAAAAATATTTACTACTTGAATCTTTACAGAAAAGTTTCTTGATCCAAGAGCGGAATATATTTGTGAATTAATTCAGATAATAACAGTAGCTTATTATTTCAAAAATACAACTTTTTCATTAGATATGCCCCTGCATATTTTGGCAGAAATGCTAAAATACATGGATATTTACTTATTTATATTGGACTATGATACCCTGGTGGAGTAGTGGTTAAGTGCTATGGCTGCTAACCAAAAGGTCGGCAGTTCAAATCTACCGGCCGCTCCTTGGAAACCCTGTGGGGCAGTTCTACCCTGTCCTACAGGGTAGCTGTGAGTTGGAATCAACTCAACAGCAATGGGTTTGGTTTATTTTTGGATGATATCCCAAGAGATATTGAACATCACATAGTAAAATTAGTGTTTCAAAGAGGTATATAGAGCTTTACATGACTTTGTTCCCATTGATATCCTTGATTTTTGTGCTATTAAATGTTTCCCCATTTTTCTAAAAACATATATTCTTATCATATTAAACCAGATGAACAAAGTTAAGGGTATAATCAAGATAATTATTGTCTCGCAAATTTCAGTATATTGCCCGCAGAATTTACATTAGATTCCTTGGCTACATGATAATCAGTGATTCCCATTCTCTTGCTTCTGGAGCTTGTTGACTAGAAATCACATTAGACTGTTGATACGGTGGTGATGCTTAAGCCCTCTCTGCTGGGGAAATAGGCTCTGCATTGGGCTTAGCACACTTCTGATAGACTATTGTAAATAATGATTACTCTGCATTTTGACATGTTAATTAAACATAAAAAAAAATCTCCAATCTACTAAAAATTCTAAGATGACAACTGTCTTGCTATTGGACTGTATAATTATTTCCTTGAAACCAGATCTAATGGTGCCAGGTATGAAAATTTTGAAATCTGGTCTTCGCAAAGAAACGAGACTTACTTTGACATTTTGTTGAAGCAAAACAATAAAATCTTCTTGTTCAAATCCTGAGTTTCTCTACTAAAGCAGTCACATAAAATGGTATGCATAGAAATAAGCTGTGGTAAACTGGCAACCTAGTTCTAGTCAAATATGAGTAACCAGACTTTGTTTTGTTTTTAACTTGTTATAAGATCTGGAATCTTTTTACCTGTGAGATTGCCTCTATTACTGCGCATTGGTATGCAGTACTTTTCCGTAAATTTGTACTTGCAAAATGGTAAATGGGTAATTTTCATGGGGAATTGTTTTCTTTCTATTGTTACCCTCTTTTCTCATGTTCTGATTTAAAAATCATTATGGTTTATTGAAATGCATGTTCACAAAACAGCTCTTCAATTTAGCTTTTCGCATATGATTAAGGCTTGTTGAGCAAGAAGTAACTGAATTTGGTGGTATGTAATATTTTGGCATTTTTGTACTTGTATCCATAATTTAGAATAGGTCTGACTAGCATTTAATTACCTACACTAAAAGGTTAGGCATTCTATTCTATCTTCTCAATCTAGACTTCAAAGCCCCAAACTTCAGGCATCTCCTCGTTACAAAACTCAAAACTATGAATTAGGGTAGGTCCTTTTCGTTATGTTTGAGGGAAATAAGTCAGAATTGAGAATATTATGGTAATAATATCTGATGCTATGTGAACAAAACAATATAATCTCATATTCATTTTCTGTTTAGTTTTTACCTTTTTTAAATCTAAAAGCCTAATTTCTATTTAGGTATACTTTAGCAGTGGTTTTAACTTCAAATTTAGTTGGCAGGTACTCTCTTTATTTTGAAACCTTTTATTAGCCTGAAGAAATATTCCAAGAATATTCTACTATTACTAATAATCCTGCCACCACTTCTGTTCCTCAGTGGAAATATGAGCTTTTTCTTTACAGCACTTGATTCGTCTGTTGTAGGATGATCTCCCAGGGAGGGAGGCTGTGGGATTCTATTTGGCAGCATTCTCAGCAGCAGTGGTGAAAGATTACTAGTTTAAACAGGCAACTGCCTTGAGATCTCACTTTAAAAAATTGAAAGCTTCTTTAGAACCCACTAAGAAAGACCGAGAAAGAACCAGCAAGTGACCCTAAAATTGCTGCCTAGGGTTCTCTTTTGTAACAACAATCCTTGTTTGATTTTTGATAGAGACTTTCCCCATAGAAGGAGTTTCCATTCAAAAGGAAAGCTCTTCTGCCTCACGACAAAAATCTCTGATTGAAAACCATTCCTTTCGGATGGTTATTTCTTACTCTTAAAGAAAAAGTAATTGAGAAAAGAAATATTCCTTAATGTCTGGTATAACAGTCTCTCTCCTCCTAATATTAGTTTTCAGGAAAAAAAAATGAAAGGAATGTCATCTCTAAGTATAAAGTTAAGAGCAAAGGAGGTGGGGGGAAAGGAGAGAGAGTGGAAGGGTGCATGCAATTGAAACGGAGGTTCGAAGTCACTCAAACCATGATGTTATTATTTTTGAAGCACTAGCGTTCTCTTAAAGGGTATTGGAGTTCAAAATGAAAATTGCTTTTGCAGCAGAGTGCACCATCAGGTCTGTGGGGACCGATTAGCACAGTGGCTCTCTGTGTCCTATATACTGTATGCTTCTTTAGTGGTTACAGTAACACATAGGATATGGAGAAGTGAAAACTTTGATTCATAAAAGAACCCCATGTGACTCTTTGCTGGCTTTATATTTAAAATGTGTTTGATCATTTACCACCTACTTTTAAACTAATTCACAAAGACAGAGTAATTGATGGATTAGATGCTGTCTGCCGATTTTCAGTTTAAGCTGAGAAGAGTTTTCTTGCATCATGGAGTATGTTTTGCAAATTTAGTTTCCAATCTCCCTTTCCTGTCTTTTAAATTGTATTAATGAGTTTTGGGATCCATTCATTATAATTTTTATGCTGAATGGAATGCAGAGGATGGTGTCATCACTGAGCAGTGAAGAAAGAGGTTGAAATATCTAATTGTATTTTAAAGAAATATTAGAGGCCCCAAAGACAATGGGATAGAGTCCAGTCCTTTCTTCTCAGCTGGAAAATAAGCTGCTAAGAATAGGGCCAATAACTGTATTTCTTATAATTATCTATTTTACTATTATATTATTAATTATCTACTTTATTATTTAATTAAATCTAGAGAAAAAATCTGGTAATTATTATTGATGCCAATTCATATTACTCTCTTTATTATCCCTAATACTGAGTTTTATCTATTAATTTATTTAGGTATCATTTGGTGCTAGCCTTCTTAGTGGAAAAGTGGCTACAATTATAGGTCTGTACTCATAATTGATATGTGAAAGAATTTTAAACTGAGAATAAGATGATGAATTATTAAACTGGTATGAAAGATAAAGCAAAAAAATATACCATAGTCATATGTAACCAGTATAAAGGGGAAAATAGTTTCAGTTGGCTAATTCCTATAATGGAATCCACTGCTTGGAACAACATCAAAAACATTTGCATATACAGAAGCATTAGGCTTAGCTTTGAACACATACCTCAGTTGACCAGCCAAGTAGAGGCTTAAGCAGGAAATCCTTTGCTTGACCATCCAGGCTAGCTCAAGAGATGGTGTGGCCTGAATCCTTGCCCCAAGCTTTTTCCTAAATATGCACATGCTGAAGATACTTCCTTATGTCTTGTAATGTCCTGAAAGTTAAAGTGAGAGGGTAATGGAAAGCCATGTTTCAGTGCAAATATCTGTCCTCTGAAATATAGTAAAACTCTTCTGGAAATTTATTTATCAAAATATATGTGAATATGTTACACTATTGTGTCACAATAACTTTTCTAGGAAATTTCTTTAAAGGTGATGCTATAACAAGTTATTGCCTGTTCATTTACACATTGTTATTGTATTAAACAGCATTTAAAAAATGAATTAGATAAATCATATGATATATCTATATATGTATAATAATTCACCTATTCCCTGGAAATGTCCTTGACATCTCAGAGAGTGTTCTCCCATGATGCCATACACACACACACACGCACGCACACGCACACACACAGTAGAACTGAGACTTATAGAAGGTAAGTAAAATACATATGAAGTCTTGTCCTCTAGACAGTGAGCTTCTCAAGGGCAGAGAGTTGGTCCTATTGGTCTTTGTTTCTCAGACCTAAACATAGTGTCCTGAGCAAATGAAGAACAAATGATAGCATATATTTACCCTTGTGCGTCTCCTGCACTGTGCTGGAATTGAACTGAGAGGAACTTTCCTGGTAAGGGGTACTCCAGGGGAAGTATAGAGCCATATGACATAGCCAGTAATAGCTCAATTCCACTTCTCTCACTAAGTGGGTTGCCGGGTGGCACAAGTTGTTAAGTGCTGGACTGTTAGATGAAAGGTTGGTGGTTTGGACCCACCCAAAGGCAACTCAGAAGACAGGTCTGGTGATCTGCTTCTGAAAGTCACAGCCTTGAAAACACTATGAAGGACAGTTCTACTCTCACATATGTGGGATTGCCATGAATCAGAATCGACTTGGTGGCAACTAGCAACAGCACTAAGTGGAAACATGATAAAGGGAACATGACCACCAATACCCACTCAGAGTTTGTTTATTTGAGGCAAGTAGTTTATAATGAGTCTGTATATACCTTTTTGTTGTTAATTCATGAAGAAATTTATTAAGGCAAGTTTTCTATTGCCTTTCTATTTTTATTTAGTAGACTAAAGAGTTAAGTGTGAAAAGTTTCTTTACATTGTAGCCAAGGTTATTTTTAATCTTGGATTCGCATATAAAATATATATTGAATGAGAGTTAATTCCTATTTCATGATATTTATAGATCTAGTAATTTAAAAGCATTCTTTTGTTGAAATAATTTTGATCATTTACCACCTACTTTTAGACAAATTCACAAATCATGATATTTTCATCATGTTATTTTAAAACAGAATAATGATGCCAAGTGGTAAACCTGACTTAATCATTTTGACCAGGGGTTCTGTGAAAGTTGTCCATGGGAGAATTGCTGAGGTACACAGACAGACTCCTTGTCTGTAGAGCACACTGCATGATTCTCCTTCCGGGAATATATAGTGCATGTGCTTGGGACAGTTCCACTTGGCCCAATCCTATTTTCCAGGCCAGTGAGCATAATGGCAGGGTAGAAATGAGATGTGTCTATGTGCCTTTGGTAATTACTGAGTATACGTTAATGAAGAGCTTTTCCTTGGCCTTCCACCAGCATGGTTAAATATGACCAACTAGAGCTTTTCCTTGGCGAAAGGAAAGCCAAGAGCAGAGCTATAAAACCCTGTATAAACAAACTGCATTTGGATTTAATTTTCAACTAACAGGAATGCAAATATTCTCAAACGGATTCCTCTGCAGTTCTTTACAGTCGAAAGGATTCTGAAACTGAACGCCTTTCTGTGGAGATGGCAACATTGTTGGTGTGATAGATTCACCCCAAGTTATGAACACTTAATGTATATCTAACAGAATATGCCAAGCATTGAGAGCGAAGAAGAAGTTCAACAGAACATGACACTGCCCTCTATGACCTCCATGCTTAGCAGAGGAGACAAGCCATAGATATTTATGAATCAATGAAATGGTCTGACAATTACATGACATCTGGGAAGTGATTATTAAAATCTTGAAATCTAATATAAAAACAGAGACTGTAGAGGAAAGTAATTACTAAAAAATAAATAAAAGGAAAGATGGAGAGGTGCTTCTGGTAATCAAATATTATCTTTATTGGTTCCTTTCCCCAGGAAGGGTGGTAGTTAACTGGTCTGTAGAACTTTTTTATTGATAGAATTTGAAAATGAGAGAAAAATTTCAATTCAAGCATAAGATTATAATATTTCTCCTAGTAAAGAAACTTTTTTTGATTTGTGAGCTTTCCCCAAAAAAGAATACATCATTTATATTCTCTTCTTAATATCTCAGTTGCTTGAACATTTTACATACTCAGTTTTAGGGGGACTGCAGAGGCACAATTTGGGGCATGGCAGTCCCTTTTGAAAATGTTTTTGCTATGTCCTAAGAGGAACATCTTTACTCATTGGGTCTTTAGGCATGCATATAATCATATAATTAGCACTCGCGAATCCACTTATCATGCTAACCATTTTGGAGATATTTCTGTTTGGAGATAGTAATTGAAAATAGATATGATTTTACCAGTAGATTCATAGAGTATTAATTTATATCTTGTTTGATGAGAATATACAATTCTATAAGTACTTTTAGGTATGAGTAATGGCTAACATACTCTCCTTTTTGCTACTTTGTGTTCCATATAGTTACAGAGAGAAAATAGAAGACTGAAATATATGAGCCTATGGGTCCAACTATTTAAACCCATTATACTTCACACTTACCCTTATATGGCTGTTAGATGAATATTTCCTTTTTTTTTTTTTATTTCAACCACATTATATGCATGAGAAAGCTGGACAATGAATAAGGAAGACCAAAGAAGAATTGATGCATTTGAATTATGGCATTGGCAAAGAATATTGATTATACCATGGACTGTCAAAAGAATGAACAAATCTGTCTTGGAGGAAATACATCCAGAATGCTCCTTAGAAACAACAATGGCGAGACTTCTTTTCATGTACTTTGGACATGTGATCAGGAGGGACCAGTCCTTAGAGAAGGACATCATGCTTGGTAAAGTAGAGAGTCAGAGAAAAAGAGGAAGACCGTCAAAGAGATGGATTGGCACAGTGGCTGCAACAAAGGGCTCAAACATAGCAACGATTGTGAGAATGGCTCAGGACCAGGCAGCAACATAGGGTTGCTGTGAGTCAGAACCTACTCGATGTCACCTAACAGCAACTTTTTTTTTTCTTTTTTCTTTTTGTACTGTCTTACCCTTCACCAAAGTTACCACATATCTATTGTTTAGTTAGTGTTTTTCACTCCCCCCCATCATCAAAGATTGTTTCTTTCTGTGTGTAAACCTTTTCATGAGTTTTTACAATAGTAGTCTCATACCATACTTGTCTTTTTGTGATTGATGTATTTCACTCAGCATGATGCCCTACATATTCATCCATGTTGTGAGATGTTTCACAGATTCATCATTGTTCTTTTTTGTTCTGTAGTATTCCATCGTGTGTATTTACCATAGTTTATTTATTCATTTATCTGTTGATGGGCACTTAGGTTGTTTCCTTCTTTTTTCTATTGTGAATAATGCTGCAATAAACATGGATGTGCATAGGTCTATTCATGTGACAGCTCTTATTTCTCTAGGATATATTCCTAGGAGTGGGATAGCTGGATTATATAGTATTTCTTTTTCTAGCTTTTTAAGGAAGTGCCAAATCAATTTCCAAGATGGTTGTACCATTTTGCATTCCCACCAGCAGTGCATAAGTGTTCCAATGTCCCTGCAACCTCTCTAACATTTGTTATTTTCTGTTTTTTTTGATTCGTACCAGTAATGTCGGGGTGAGATGGTATCTCATGGTAGTTTTGATTTGCATTTCTCTAATGGTGATCATGAGCATTTCCTCATGTGTCTGTTAGCTGCCTGAATGCCCACTTTAGTGAAGTGTCTATTCATTTCCTTTGCCCATTTTTAAATTAGATTATTTATCTTTTTGTTGTAGAGGTGTTGGATTTTCCAGAAGTTTTAGAGATTAGACCTTTGTCAGATTTGTCATAGCCAAAAATTATTTCCAAGTCTGTAGATTCTCTTTTTACTCTTTTGGTGAAGCTTTTTGATGAGCGTAAGTGTTTAATCTTTAGAAGGTCCGAGTTGTCTAGCTTATCTTCTTGTGTTTGTGCAATGTTATAACAACACCTCTTTCTTATCTTGTCCTACCTAAAGCTACTTGTATTCAGAAGCAGATTGACTCTGAGACTAAATTGTCCAACCTCCTTGGGAGGGGCCTAACAATGGGATCATATAATCATATGTTTTTGCTAAATTTGCAAAAGTAAGATATTTAACCACAATTAGTTAACATTTTTCTCTCTTTCCACTTTGATTTCCCCTCCATAACACTTCCCTTCATAACAGAAAGTATAAGGTCAAAGACAGGAGACTGATATTTATATGCACTGTGGTGACTGGCTATGGATATATGTGGGTAGTAGAGGGGAAATAATACTTAAACTGCGTGGAGCCAAAAGTCTGTGGAAAAATTTTGTGAATCTACAGTTCAAACAGAAAGAGACTTTATGGGTTTTTTTCTCATTTTGACAGCAGTTCAAAAAATTTACACGGCAATACCAATTACAAGTTGTGAGTTAGAAAGAAACTTACACAAAGGCAATATCTACATGAGAGAGGAACATCTAAATTACCCTTCTAGTCTCTCTTTAGAAAATAATTTTGCAAAATCTTTATCATATAAAGAGGTGATCAGAGTATGCAGCCAAAAACTAGGAAAACACATTATAGAGGTGTAAGTTAATCAATAAAGATATTATGCTAATATTTTTAAAATATGTGCTTTTTGGGGTATGTGTTAAATTTATATAAATAAGCAATCTGTTGTGATTTACTTTCTCATTGAAAATAAATGTTTAAATTTATATCTGATTTTCTAAATTAATTTTGTATCTGTTTATTAAAGAGATCTCCTCAAATTGTATAAGCTTCAAATCCCATGAAAACAGAACACATCGCCACTTTTATCTTTTCTTCTCCTGTAAAACAAAACAAAAATCCCACATACGTGATAGAGAAGTTTTCTGATACCGTCGTCTCTTGAAAAATAAGATTAAAAGACAAAGCTCTTATGAAGCTGTGCTTTTTATTATTACCCTTCTTCACTTCTCTAGGTCATTAAAACGTGAACACTGAACAGCTTTTCATCCCTCACAAACTCAGTCATCATATGTAGATTGTCTTTGCCACTCTTATTTCTCCTTTACCTTGGATAGTCTTGGACCAGAATTATTACATAGTGAAATACTCACTTTCTTCTATAAAAAAAATGTGAGTTTGGATCTTGTTTTGGGGTTTTCTTTGTCAAAGGCAATATCTATTTACTTTTTGAATCCTCATATTTTTGTAGTTTGCTTTTTTACAAATGCAAAGATGACACAGATGTTAACTTTTTAAAATCATTACCTTTATGTTCAAACTTCCTTTACTCAATCCTACCTAAGAATGATCTTCATAAATTGCTCACTATTGACTGGATTTTAACCCACCGAAAATACCTCACTTCCTATCCCACTGATTCCATCTCCTTTATTTTTCCATTTATTCCTTTATAGAATCAAATATATCCATTAATATAATCTCTGTGTATAATCAAAAGAGCAACTTGGGCATAAATTAAAAGTGTTCCAGGTACTTTGGTGCTATCGAAACATGAAGTTTTATATGCAGAAAGGCTTTTTGAGAATATTCAGTCAGAACTACTCATTTGCAGAGGTGGAAGTAGATTTAAAGAGATGTGCTTTGTCCAAAGCAAAGTCCCAGGTTTTCTCTCTCTGGGTCCAAATTGAGCCCATTTTCATTTTAATTACACGTACCTGGCCTTTACTCATATCCATATCTAGGCCTGTATTTGCAATTCTCATTTCCTCCAAAATAATAATTTCCCATTTCTATATCATTCTTTTCTATAAATAACCACTTAAAGCCATTATATAAACATTTTAAAACAGAGAACCTACTTTTTTTTTTTAATTGTTGTGCTTGAAGTGAAAGTTTACAATTCAAGTTAGTCTCTCATACAAAAATTTATACATACGTTGTTATGTGACCCTAGTTGCTCTCCCTTTCCAACCCAGATTTCCCGTGTCCATTCAACCAGCTCCTGACCCTCTCTGCCTTCTCATCCCGTCTGTGGACAGCAGCTGCCCATTTTGTCTTGTGTATCTACTTGAGCTAAGGCTCTCACGCTTCACGAGTATCATTTTATGTCCCATAGTCCGGTCTAATCTTTCTCTGAAGAGTTGGCCTTGAGAATGGTTTCACTTCTGGGCTAACAGAGAGTCTGGGGGCCATGTCTTCCGGTGTCCCTCCAGTCTCAAACAAACCACCAAGTCTGGTCTTTTTATTAGAATTTGAGTTCTGCACCCTACTTTTCTCCTGCTCTGTCTGGGACTCTCTGTTATGTTCCCTGTCAGGGCGGTCATTGGTGGTAGCCAGGCACCATCTAGTTCTTCTGGAGAGAGTCTAATTTCTTAATCACCATCACCCTTACTTGCCAAATTGTTCATGACATTACGGACTTGCTGAAGTAAGCTAAAGCTACAGACCAAATTTTTGTCCTCTATGAATTTGTAGAAAACTTTGGTTCCAATTTTGGTCATGATTTTTACTAAATTACAATAATCTATATTCCTTCGTATAAAACCTCACTAATTTCAAATAGCAGGACCAAATTAAGCCTGTCTTTTATTTTCTCTAACTCTCTGCTCTTTTGTTTCTTTCTTAATCTACAAATATCTTTTTGGTCTCTTAATTTTATAGTTCCATACATAGCTCACCATATTTCCATGCTCTATTTGGCAGACAGTTCCATTTAAAGACAATTAATTTTTTAATTTTTTTCATAACTCCTTTTAACTTAGCCATTCCACAAGGCATATTTTTTATAGTATACTTGGCATAGATAGTGGATTTATCACTCTACTGTGTTATTTTTTCCATTTATTTAAAACAAAGCATTTTTAAAAAATACTTGAAATAGAGAAATAGTATTGTTAATTTTGCAAAATTGTGGTAAGATGTGCTTCGATTAAATACCCTGTAATATGTACACCTTTGGGTTTTTTTTTTTGTGATTTCTAGAAATTGGAACTCAGTAAATTTTCAAATTTTTATTCAATGCAAATATTTTAAAGGATTTTCTTTTACTTCTGTTATACAACATACATTATATATTGTAAAACAATGTATCTGTATTTGTGGCTTTGTTTCTTCTGTCCAACAAATATATGGTTTACTCATTAATTTTCAGGAATAAGAACAGCAGTCACTGTTTAAACAAGTGGTTCCTTCTTTGGTTTGGGTCAAAGCATTTAATGGGCTTTAGATGGAATTTCTCAACTAAATGTGTGTGTGTGTATGTGTGTGTGTGTGTGTGTGTGTGTGTGTGTAGGGGGGCCTGTTGGCTTCCAAGTAGTTGTCCCAGAATTGTTTTTAAAGTATAATTTATGAGGTAGACAGAGGAAGTGTTGGTTAATAAACTTCTTAAAATCTTTTTTTAGTTTGTTAGTTTAATATCCCATGTTCAGAGAGAAATGATGAACACTAAAGGTAGAGTTGATATTCATGTATTACATGCAGAATTTAATGATCTGGTAATGAGTATAATTTTATTATGGAAATTTACAAAAATACAGAAAAATTGAGAGAATTTTACTGTAAACACCCACATACATACCTCATAAATGCAAAATTTTGCATTTTACTATCCGTCAATAAATCCATCTTTTTGTTTGTTTTGATGCACTTCACGGAAAGTTAAAGATATTGGTAGACTTAATTTGTGTTCTATTTTGTTTCTTGATTTTCTGGGTGAATTTCCTCTCAGATCATCATTCTTTGACGCATAAGCAAGTATGTAATAAATTGAATGGAAGATATAAAAGCTTTTATTATTCACCAAAATCATATATGCAAATTCATGAGTTTCATATGCACTAAAAAAAAAGTGCTAGAAATGTAAGTTGTAGCATTATTTGTTTACCAGCTAAATAATTTCCAGAAACATATTTCTTGAACTGGATAATACTACGTAGGCAGCTTTAACTAGATAGGCTCAATGTTTTATTCAAACCCAGTTACTTCTAAAGAGCAAATGGCAAGTATTTTCCTTGACTTGTAAGAATCAATGTTAAAAAACAACAACAATAAAACAACTTGCCTCTTATTATCAATATATTTTTAAGACATAATTTTTCAACATATCTGCTTTGTGTCCAGCAATTTAATTTGTTGTTTTGGGCTATATTCATACACTTCTTCTATTTCAAAATTTTGTAAAAAAAAAAAAAAAAAAAGGTATGATTTAAGGGTAAAAACGCATTCAGGACATTGGGACTGTAGTTTTTCAGTTATTAAATAATCTGTAAACATATGCTGTATGAAGGTCTTCAGAATTCATAACTCAGATGATAAATTTTGATTTATTTTTACCCCTTTAAGATGTAAACAAGGAGGCCTGGTGGCCAAATATTAAGTGCTTGCTTGTTTGCTAACCCAAAGTTTGGTGGTTCAAACCTACCAGCTGCTCTGTGGTAGAAAAGACCTGACGATCTGCTCCTATAAAGATTACAGCCTAGGAAACCCTATGGGGCAGTTCTGCTCTGCCGTACAGGGTTGCTATAAGTCGGAATTGACTTGAAGGCACGCAACAGCAAAATGTAAGCACTATATTATTTAATCTAAACCTGCTGCCATTGAGTCGATTCCAACTCATAACATCCCTGTATGGCAGAGTAGAACTGCCCCATGGTGTTTTCAAGGAGCAGCTGGCAGATTCGAACTGTTGACGTTTTTTTGGTTATCAGCAGCTCTCTTAACCACTGTGCCACCAGGGCTCCATATTATTTGATAGTCAATTCTTAATGACATAGTAAAACCAAAAAACAAAACCAGTTGCCATGGAGTTGATTCCAAATTATAGTGACCCTACAGGACAGAGTAGAATTGCCCCATAGAGTTTCCAAGGAGTGGCTCGTGGATTCAAACTCCTGACCTTCTGGTTTGCAGCCGAACTCTTAACCACTGCTCCAGTAGTGGTATGTTTTGTTGTTGTTAAAATTCTATTATATAATTTTATTCAGGTAAACAAAATCTGAATTTTTGAATAGATATTTAGTTTGCTAATATAGCTGAAATCTTCAATGAGAAGATTTTGAAAACATAGAAAGTGTTAATTTACAAAGAGTATATGAAATTATTTAAGGTCTGTGGCATTCAAAACCTTTAAAATGAAAAAAATTCTATTTCTCACTAAAATAGGGGAAGAATCATAACTGTACATTTAACTTATGATTATGTTGATACTAACATCCCTGTAACAGTTTTGTACACAAGTAATATGTATACTGGGGTTTTGAAATAATACTTTTATGCAAATTTTAAATGCCAGAATTGTTTGTTAAAGCCTTTTAATCACAAGGTACATTAGGGCATTATAGACTAGTAAGGTTATATTCTCAAGGACAAATACCTGAGTGAGTGACAGATTGGGGACCATTTTTATTGACGGTCAATTCCAATCCCTTAACCACGAGACCATACTTTCTTCACATTTCTTCCACATATTCATGCATTTAATGAGACTCTGTTTACAAGCGGGAACTTAATTTATTTCTCTTTAGGTTACCACAGTAGCTAATATGTATGTATTACAAAGTGCAAAGAAGTTTGCTTATTTGCTTCTTTAAAAGAGAATTGATTTTTATGTCTGAAGCATGACAATGCATTTAGAGTGAATTCCTAGCAATTCCTTGGTTGTTTATGCAAATTTGAGCAAGGTTGTTAAACTTTCTGAGTCTTAGTGCTTAAAGTACTAAAGTTTGGATAAATTTAATTTCTTAGATAAAAGCTCTCTTTCAGAGATATAGAAATATATATTTTTGAAGAACTTGAAGAGTTGAAGATGGGTTTCAGAAATTATAGCAAATAAGTACTAAATAATCAAAGATTGAGGTTGCTGATAATTAAGGATTCTTCTGATAAACGTAGCAAAATTTGGAGAAGTTAGAATTCTGTTACCTACTGAAAAATTTTATCCTCAACCGGAAAACACTTTATTCAGAATTATTATATTTTAATTCAGAATTATGAAACATTGTGGTCTAAATGATAATGAAATTCAAGTTCATCTATAATTCCATATAAGTAAAAAGATAACAAAAATTGACCCAGATCTTCAGCTAACTGGGGACAAAATTTTCCTGATTTAGTCTTCCTGCCATCCACAAGTTATTAGCGTACTTGTTCCTACAGTTTCCCTTTGTATGACGTTCAAATATTTTAATATACTGTGATTTTTGTTTAGACGGTGGAAAGTGAGAAGGATTTTAGCTAGGTCTTTTTGATGACTTTATTAGGTCACTCATTTCACCCAGTTTTGGAAAATGTAAGTTTTAGAGTCATGTGGATCCATATTGGAGTACTGGCCCTGCCGTCCACAAGCTCAGAGATACTGGGCTTCATCTGTTTTCTAACCTACAAGGTGAGGATAACAATAGATAATAAAAGGAATTGTTGGGTAAGTTAAATGATGCAGTTAGGATAATGCTTACGGCGTTTTTGTAATTGTTGTTGTTGTTGTTAGGTGTCGTTGAGTCAGTTCCAGCTCATAGTGACCCTATGTACAACAAAACAGAACACTGCCCAGTCCTGCACCATCCTCACAGTTGTGGCTATGTTTGAGCCTATTGTTGCAGCCACTGTGTCAATGCATCATGTTGAGGGTCTTCCTCTTTTTCATTGGTCCTCTACTTTACCAAGCATGATGTCTGTCTCTAGGGACTGATTCCTCCTGACAACGTCCAAAGTATGTGAGACATAATCTCGCCATCCTTGCTTCAAAGGAGCACTCTGGCTGTACTTCTTCCAAGACAGATTTGTTCATTCTTCTGGCAGTCCATGGTATAGTCAATATTCTTCACCGACACTATAATTCAAAGGCATCAGTTCTTCTTTGGTCTTCTTTATTCATTGTCCAGCTTTCGCATGCGTATGAAGCTATTGGAAATACCATGGCTTGGGTCAGGTGCACCCTAGTCCTCAAAGTGACATCTTTGCTTTTTTAATACTTTAAAGAGGTCTTTTGCAGCAGATAGCCCATGCAATACATCGTTGATTCATATGTATGTATATGTATATGTATGTAGATAGATAGGTAGATAGATAGACAGACAGATAGAGATTTAAGGTCCCTGGGTGGCACAATTTGCACTCAGCTACTATCCTAAAGGTTGGTGGTTCGAACTCACCCAGGAGTGCCTCGGAAGAAAGGCCTGGTATTCTGCCTCCGTAAAGATTACAGCCAAGGAAACCCTACGGAGCAGTTCTACTCTGTAACACAAGAGGTGGCCATGAGCTGGAATCAACAGGTTAAATATAAGGGTGAAGATGTAGTCTTGCAACCATGATATGATCTAAGACAGTATGAATTATTACTTTCTGGGCTCTTCAGAAGTATCTGGATACCCTAATAAAGTTAACAAAGTTTCCCAGAGACTATCTTTCTCACTAAAAAAATATGTCATAATATTCACTGTATAATCGGTTGAATTTTAAATTGTCGGGGTGGTTTGTAGGAATGAAGCCTCTGGAAAGACAAATTTTGTGAAACTGAACCTTATGACATGCCTCTTATACTTTCTTAAGGCATTTTAACAATATTACGGGGATATATTATAGCATTATGAAAGAAGGTTAGGAAATTTTCCCATCAATAGCACATTCCTTTTCCTATGCCATGCTTTTAATATACATAAACAAAGTTACAAATTCATAGGGAATCGTGTCAGGAGCTCTTCTGAGACAACACTGGCTGCCTGGATATTGCTGCCCTGAGAGATTTTGTTCAAATGATGGGATTCCACAGGAGAGCAGATTGAGCCAGTCTAACCTGGCAAGTGGGAGCAGGTGTGGGAAAAACAGCACAGCAGAGGCATAGCAAAACATTTATTGCCCTTTAAAGGATGGCAGTTTTAAATGCTATGTGTTTTGTCTGTTTGTTCCCTTTGTGGTGTGATTAGTGTGTCAGATCCAACATAGATGTCTGCATTTTAACTTAATCTCTATTTTTTTTATTTTGTTACTTAATGAGTGGACTGGTGTGAAATTAGGCTGTGTGCTTCATGTAATAATTTACTAATTAAAATAAGGAGCAAATCCTTTGAATTGAGGAATTTTTATGAATTTTGTTTGTTTATATTCAGAGATCATAACATATTTTAAGGAGTCTTTGAAATGGTGTGTATATGTTTACATTGTTCTAGGAATATACATATCAGTAGTAAACTAAGGTTTTTAAAAAGATTCTTCTTAACTATACTATTTCTCAAGAAAATCCCAACAGTTAGGCACGAAGTAACTAATTTATTTTCTTGACTTCTATGCAAATGACAAAAGACACAGTGATTCAGATCCTTGTTACTTCAGGTGCCTTCTGCTAACCAGAAGCATGGGCCTAAACTGAGACCTTGTCATCGTTGTTGGCTGCCATCAACTCGGTTCTGTCTCATAGTCACCCCATGTACAACAGAATGAAATGCTGCCTGGTACTGTGCCATCCTCACAGTCCTTGCTATGTTTCAGCTTATTGTTGCAGCCACTGTGTCAATCCATCCCGTTGATGGTCTTTGTGTTTTGCTGACCCTTAGCTTTACCAAGCATGATGTCCTTCTCCAGGGTCTGGTCCATCCTGATAACATGTCCCAAGTACATAAGATGAAGTCTTGCCATCCTCTCTTCTAAGGAACATTCTGGCTATACTTCCTCCAAAACAGATTTGTTAATTTTTCTGGCAGTCCATGGAGTATTCAATCTTCTTTGCCAACACCGTAATTCAAAGGCATCAGTTCTTCTTCAGTCCTCCTTATTCTTGTTAAATGCAGATTCTGATTCAGTAGATCTGGAGTGGGGCCTATAATTCTGCATTTCTGACAAGGTCTCCTTATTACTGGACAATGAATAAGGAATAAGGAGACCTTGTTAGAAACGCAGAATTATAGGTCTCACTCCAAAGCTACTGAATCAGAATCTGTATTTTAACAAGAACACAACAGATTCATACCTAAATGAAAATTTGAGAAGCACCACTTTCAATAGAGAAGAGGAGCAAATTGAATGTATTCTGAGTAGGATTTTTATTTTTAATATATATAAACAGAAGAACTGATGAAATGACAAAGAATGCACTAGAAGAATGTACAATTAAATCACGAACAATTACCTGAGCAGGATTTGCAGATGTTTATACAGTTTTCATTTACTTGAGCACTGTTAATTATTTTATTTTTCTTTGAAATTATTGTTCCAATGCTACATCACTTTCATTGTTTTCTTTGATTCAGATACTAAATAAGAGGATTACTGGGAAGTTGTACCCAGTTTTAATTTAACATGTCAGTAAGTGGGCCCTGGAACTGTTACAAATTATGTGGTATCACTTTAGCAACTCCTACCACATGATTTTTATTCACATTAAATAGAATGAATCTGTACACATTTTGCTTCTAACAAAAGTAAGCTAATGAAGCATGTAATACATAACTGAAGACTTATCCCAATGAAAACCTAGGATGTAGATGTCAAACTGTCATGGATATTAGAAGAAATGCAAATGATTTTATGCAAATTGCCTCACAAGATCCTTATATTAATGTATTTTTTATTACATATTTGAGCATCGGTGTCTGTAGTTGAAAGCCTGAGGACATGGGACACTTTTCAATTTTCCAGTGTTTATAATACATGTATCTTGGTCACATCTGTCAGTTTGTTCTACTGTAGTGGGTTGCATGTTGCTGTGATGCTAGAAGCTATCCGACCAGTATTTCATATACCAGCAGAGTCACTCATGGTGGACAGGTTTCAGCAGAGCTTCCAGACTAAGACAGACTAGGAGGTAGGACCTGGTGATCTACTTCTACAAAAGTTGGCCAGTGAAAATCTTATGAAAAGCATTGGAACATCATTTGATATAGTGCGGGAAGATGAGCCCCTCAGGTTGTAAAGCACTCAAAATATGACTGATGAAGAGCCGCCTCCTCTAAGAAGTGTCAACCTTAATGACGTGGCTAGAGTAAAGCTTTTGGAACCTTCATTTGCTGATGTGGTATGACTCAAAATGAGAAGATACAGCTGCAAATATCCATTAATAATTGGAAGGTGGAATGTACGAAGTATGAATCTAGGAAAATGGGAAGTCGTCAAAAATGAAATGAAATGCATAAAGATTGATATCCTAGGCATTAGTGAGCTGAAATGGACTGGTATTGTCCATTTAATTGGACAGTTATATGGTCTGCTATGCTGAGAATGACAAATTGAAGAGGAATGGCATTACATTCATTGTCAAAAGAACATTTCAAGATCTATCCTGAAGTACACAGCTGTCAGTGAGGATAATATCCATACTTATGTAAGGAAGACCAGTTAATATGACTATTATTCAAATTTATGCACCAACCACTAAGACCAAAGATGAAGAAAATGAAGATATTTACCAAATTCTGCAGTCTGAAATTGATCAGACACACAGTCAAGAGGCTTTGATAATTGGATTGAATTGCGAAAGTTGGAAACAAAGAAGGATCAGTAGTTGGAAAATATGGCCTTGGTGAAAGAAAAGATGCTGGAGTTTGCATAGTAGAATTTTGCAAGACCAATGATCTATTCATTGCAAATACCATTTTTCAACAACATGAATGGCAACTATACACATGGACCTCACCAGATGGAATACATAGGAGTTAAACCAACTACATCTGTGGAAAGAGATGGAGAAGCTCAATATCATAGTCAGAACAAGCCCAGGGCTAAAGTGCAGAACAAACCATCAATTGCACGTATGCAAGTTCAAGTTGAAGCTGAAGAAAATTAAAACAAAAGTACGACCTTGACTGTATCTCAACTGAATTTAGAGACCATCTCTAGATTTGATGCATTGAACACTAATGACCAAAGACAGACAATTTGTGGGATGACATCAAGGACATCATACATGGAGAAAGCAAAAGGTCATTAAAAAGACGTAAAGAAAGAAAAATCCAAAATGAATGTCAGAAGAGACTCTGAAACTTGCTTTTGAACATACAATAGCTAAAACGAAAGGAAGAAATGATGAATTAAAAGAGCTGAACAGAAGATTTCGTAGTGGGGCTCCAGAAGACAAAGTAAATTCTTATAATGAATGTGCAAAGACCTGGAGTTAGAAAACCAAATGGGAAGGACACGCTCAACACGTCTCAAGCTGAAAGAATTGAAGAAAAAAAATCAAGCCTTGAGTTGCAATATTGAATGACACAGGAAGCTACAAAAGAAGATGGAAGGAATACACAGGGTGACTGTACCAAAAAGAATTGGTTGACATTCAGCCATTTCAGGAGGTAGCATATGATCAAGAATCAATGAATCAATTGAAGGAAGAAATCCAAGTTGCACTGAAGGCATTGATGAAAAACCAGGCTCCAGGAATTGATGGAATACCTACCGAGATGTTTCAACAAATGGATGCAGCACTGGAGGTGCTCACTTCTCCATGCCAAGAAATTTGGAAGGAAACTACCTGGCCAACCACCTAGAAGAGATCCATATTTGTGACCATTCCAAAAAAAAGTGATCCAACAGAATGCAGAAATTTTCCAACAATAACATTAATATTACACACAAGTAAAATTTTGATGAACATCATTCAAAAGTAGTTGCAGCAGAACATCAACAGGGAACTACCAGAAATTCAAGCTGGATACAGAAGAGGATGTGGAACAAAGTATATCACTGCTGATGTCAGATGGTTCTTGGCTGAAAGCAGAGAATACCAGAAAGATGTTTACCTGTGTTTTATTGACTATGCAAAAGCATTGACTATGTGGATCATAACAAATTACGGATAACATAGTGAAGAATGGGAATTCAAGAACACTTAATTGTGCTCGTGAGGAGCCTGTACATAGACCAAGAGGTAGTCATTTGAACAGAACAGTGGGATACTGCATGGTTTAAAATAAGGGAAGGTGTGTGTCAGTGTTGTATCCCTTCATCATACGTATTCAGTCTGTACGCTGAGCAAATAATCTGACTCTATGAAGAAGAACACAGCATCAGGATTGTGGAAGACTCGTTAAAAATCTGAGAAATGCAGATGACACCACCTTGCTTGCTGAAAGCACAGAAGTCTTGAAGCACTTATTGATGAAGATCAAAGACTATAGCCTTCA
This sequence comes from Trichechus manatus latirostris, assembly GCF_000243295.1. Lineage (NCBI taxonomy): Eukaryota > Metazoa > Chordata > Mammalia > Sirenia > Trichechidae > Trichechus > Trichechus manatus. The sequence goes on along the minus strand of NW_004443977.1, from coordinate 3,200,795 downwards.
GTATGTATTACACCTCAATGTAAAGAAAACAAAAATCCTCAGTGGACCAATAAGCAACGTCCTGATAAGCAGAGAAAATATTGAAGTTGTCAACTATTTCATTTTACTTGTGTCCACAATAAATGCCCATGGAAGCTGCAGTCAAGAAATCAAATGACGTATTGCATTGGGCAAATCTACTGCAAAAGTTCTCTTTAAAGTGTTAAAAAGCAAAAATATCATTTTGAGGTCTAAGGTGCACCTCATGTGCATGTGAAAGCTGGACAATAAATAAGGAATACCAAAGAAGAATTGATACATTTGAATTATGATGTTGTCAAAGAATATTGAATATACCATGGATTACCAGAAGAACAAATAAACCTGTCTTGGAAGAAGTACAGCCAGAATGCTCCTTAGAAGTGAGGATGGTGGGACTTTGTCTTATGTACTTTGGACATGTTATCAGGAGGGACCAGTCCCTGGAGAAAGACATTATGCTTGATATAGTAGAGGGTCAGCAAAAAAGAGGAAGACCCTCTACGAAATCGATTGACATAGTGGTTACAATAATGGGCTCAAACATAGCAACTATTGTGAGGCTGGTTTAGGACCCGGCAGTGTTTGGTTCTGTTGTACATAGGGTTGCTGTGAGATGGAACCAACTGGATGGCACCTAACAACAACAAAAAATCTGGAAGCTTCCACCAACATTCCTACACGCTTATTAGCATCTGTGCACCTACATACTACCTTCTCCCTGTTATTACAATGAACTCTTCAGGCTTTTAACTTACGTCAGTCCCTCCACCAGCATAATACCATGTACTCTCACCTATTCAGAGAATTCGCCTCACTATTCTCTCCTCTCTGATATGTCATCAGCATTCTAGCATATTATTATTTCTCCTATCTTTGAAAACTTTCTCTGGCCCCTTCTTTTGCCTCTGAGTACCAACCTGTTTTCCCTTTCCTTTTCTAGAACAAAACTTCTTAAAAATATGACTTAACTTTATTATCCTCAATTTTGCTCCTCCATCTTTGATTGAAACCACTCTAGTCAGACACTTGAACTCATCCTTTTATCGAAACAGATCTTATGATGGTCAACAGTGACCTCCATGTTGCATGGTTGGTTTTTAGTTTTCATTTTACTTGATCTATCAGCAGCCTTTGACATAGAGGGTCATCCTCTTCAATTTGAAATAGTTTCTTAACTTGACTTTCGGAGACATCACAATTATTCCCACCTTTCTAGTCTTTGTTGATTTCTGGTTCTTGTCTCTTGTTGATTTATTCTCACCTCTTCTATCGCTAACTGTTGGAGTGTCCCATAGGGCTTAGGTTTTCCTATCTACAGTCATATCCATCTCATGCTCTGTGTTGATGACGTCCAAATCTATATCTCATCTCAGCAGCAAGTAGATTCTCTGAGTTGAGCAAGCCAAACCTGGAAGTCACCCTTAAGGTTCTACCTTCAAAGTATATTTAGAATCCAACCACTTCTCAACACCTTCATGATCACCACCCTTGTGAAAGTCAGTCTTTTCTTCTTACTTCTACACTTGCTCTTCAGCCTATTCTTAAAAAAAAAAAAAAAAAGTATTAAAATGTCTGTCAGATCATGACACTCCTCTGCTCAAAACTTCCAATGTTTTCCCATATCTCTCTTACTAAAAATTTACAATTGACCTACAAAGAACTACCATATTTTTCTCAAGTGACACACCCGCGTAAATAATGTGCTTACCCATATAACGCACTCACAGTGCAGTTATGAAAATAGCGTGGGGAATGGCGGGGTATGTACTTGGCAAAAAAAAAAAATAGTGCATATTTTTGCATAAAAATATGGTACATAAAAGAGGACACATACATATGGTACACTGTCACCTTTTAAAACCCATCCCCTGTTGCTTCTCTCTAGCAACACTGAGCTTTTTGTTATACCTAGAACATATCAGGCACACTTCTACCTCAAGACCTCTGAATTTGCTGTTCCCTCTGACTGTATGTTTCCCTCACATAATGAAATGGCTCTCTCTCACACTTTCTTCATATAGTTCCTAAAAATCCTCCCAACAAGACCTAATCTTGACCATCCAGTCAAAAATTATACATTCCTTGACACTACGTATTTGCATTATGTTTTCCCTATTCCTTACTACTGTCAAAAATATTATATATTTTACTTACTTGTTTATTTTCTCGCCTCAGGATATGAGGTATTTGAGGGCAGGAATTATTTGGTTTGGTCCTTGTAGTTTTCTCAGTGCCCAGAATAATGCCTAGCACAGTGTAAGTACACAGTAAATATATAGCAAATGAATAAATGAATAATTCCAGAATTCTTTTAGTTTCATAGGCTAGCATATTAGTTTTCAATAAACTTCCACTTGAAGCACTTTTGCATATAAAACAGCAAACTGTATAAGTAATTCTTCCTTAGTAGAAATTCACTTCCTTACTGGAATTGAAAATGTAAAGAGATTTTAAATTTGGTCATATAAACACTATAGAATAACAATTCTTGGACTCAGAAAATTTGAAAGAACTTTGTACCATCAACTTAAAGCTGAGCTACTATTGCCAGTCATAGACTATATTTAATAAATAATTTATCAAATAGTTAAATAATTGATCTTAATTGTGAGCCAGTGTTTTAAAACTTCTCCGTGTTTATCTCTCAGTCAGTATCTGAAAGTTATGGATGATTGCTATAACTATTTGTCAGTATCTTTTTAAAAATAAGTTTGTGTTAGCACTTAACTTTTAGAAATGGAAATGAGAAATCAGGGAAACTGGACTTTTCCTCTTACTACCTTTCTGTATTGATAGATTTTTTAAAAAAAATACTATAAGCTTATTTCCTTTAGATTATAAACTAACAAGAAGTAAAAGGGCTAGAACATGAAGGGGAGATGATTGAATTCATCCATTCAGATGAACAATGGATGAAAGGGAATTCATTCAGATATTGGTTGTTGAGTGACAAAGTCTAACTGAGCACAGATTTAGGGGTAATATTTGAATAGTACCAATTCACATCGTATCATTTTAGATTTATCTAATGTTTCCTGAAACTAATCATGCTGTTCCAAATTCGGTATATCATTTTATTACTCAATAAGCTGATACTTGCATATCTGGCAATTTCATCCATCTAAAAGAGTCAAAATAAGGAGGTTCCTGAGCAGTTAAAGTTGCTGTAAGTCACTGAGAGAAACTGCAAACACTTTATAGTTCCAACAACTCCCTTCAAGCTAATTTACACTTTTGTTGACAATTTCCTAAGGTTTCAAACTTCATACCCAGTTGGAAATGTAAATTAATAAACATATAAGGAAATTATTTTTATAAGTAGAGCCATTGACAGCTTTAACTAATATCAGCTCGCAGCAAATGGCAAAATAGAAAATGCTTAATAAATATAAACTCACTGGCGTTGAGTCGATTCCGACTCATAGCGACCCTATAGGACAGAGTAGAACCGTCCCATAGGGCTTCTGAGGAGCAGCTGGTAAATTCAAACTGCCAGTCTTTAGGTTAGCAGCCGAACACTTAACCACTGCCCCACCAGGGCTCCATAACAAACGTATATGTAGAAATTTAACTAAGAAAACCAACAACCTAGAGTCGTTTACTGTGGGAAAAAATAACTCCATACACTCGGAAGGTCAGATGACATCATTGCTTTAATACAGGATGTAATTATTCCTGTTCTTTATGATCACACTTCAGTCTTCAAGGAAATTTTGGATTATGTTCAATACATTGTGTTTAAGAAGGCAAGGAAGCATCTCAAATATTTGTCTTAAAAGAAAAAAAAAGATTTGGTAGTAAAAGAATTAAACCCCTACTAATTAAAAAGAATATTATATGTAATTATTGAATAAAGTTTAAGGATAATAACTAACCACATATTAATTAAATAATTATCCTTAACTACATATACATCCAATTAGACAAGTATATACAACAAATTCTAAATAGGCACGACTTTAATGTTATTTGAATATTACACACACACACACACACACACACACACACACACACCACGGACCTTTAGGTTGTGTTTATGATTTTGGTTGTCTCTTCAATTGCAGAGAAGCTTTTTGACATTTCCAGACTTCTTTGCTATATACATAAGTCACATTTCTATTTGCCAAAAATAAAAAAAAAATCACGTTAGCAAACTGATCTGCTTTCATATGGCAGCTGTCCTTGTAACCATATCGGTTGTCAAGCATAGTAAAATATTTGCTCTCTTTAGTTTGTGGGTTAACCCATAAATGGGATTTGATATTCTTGAACTTTTCAAAGATAGACAAAGGTATGAGTCATGAAGTTTCAGAGTTGTCTGATGCCCAGGTGGGGGCAGCAGCTCTCAGTGGCTCAATAACTTTCCCCTGATTAAAATGTTCTTGCTTCACCTAAGGTTCTGTTGTGCAAGTAATCAAGTTTGCTCTTTAACAGTATCAATTTAGTTTGCTGTCGTACTGTTAGTCTACTAAAATGACATGTAACTAAAAAGAAAGAAACAAAAATTGTTTACTTTCCCTCTCTAGCTAAGTGTGTATCTCAACCTTTCTTCTAACTTTCTCTGTCATGAATGATATTATCCATTTTGGTGGTTAGAATGTCTTCCAAATTATAAATTTAGTTATTGGAAGACTTCCCATTACTTAAGTTCTTGCCAGTCTCCGTTATTGTACACACGCACACGCATGATTGTGGGCACATATGTATCTGCATATCCATCTATACTATATATCTATGTATGTAATGTATTTTACAGCAGTACTTTAGTAATATATGATAAATTTGTACTTACCTTGCTTTTCTGAGCAGGGCATAAAAGTCCACAAATATTCTCATGGTTATCAGGAGTGCAATAGATTTGGTTAATTACTATGCTTCATGGTAAAAAAGTTGATACAGTTGAGTGTTAACAAAGTTAAATGAAGGACAATTGCTGGTTTGCTCTTGTTATTAGGTGCCATCGAGTTAGCTCTGATTCATAGCCACCTTGTGTACAATGGAAAGAAACACTGCCCGGTCCTGCACCGTCCTCACAATTGTTGTTATGCTTGAGCCCATTGTTGCAGCCACTGTGTTAATCCATCTCATTGAGAGTCTTCCTCTTTTTCGCTGACCCTCTACTTTACCAGGCATGATGTCCTTCTCCAGGGACTGGTCCATTCTGATAACATGTTCAAAGTACATGAGACGAAGTCTCGCCATCCTTGCCTCTAATAAATGTTCTGACTGTACTTCTAAGACAGATTTGTTCGTTCATCTGGCAGTCCATGGTATATTAAATTACTGGTTTAGTCTCTGTAAAAATAGCACCTAATAAAATTAGTTATTGTATAATCACATTGTGGAAATCAGGCATTAGACTATGTGATGGAATGTACACTTCCAAATAACATGAACAGTCCATATAACGTAGAAGAAAATATTTTCTGGAGAAAATAAAGAAGTACTTAATAGGTGGCTGCAGAAACTACATCCTCTGTAGGTCAGCAAGAAGGAATTCAAGTTATTTAAAGACTTCAGATAATTAAGAAGAAGCCAGTCAATCTAAAGCTTTTTGAGAAACATGTTAGTACTAGTCTAGCTGATTTTAATGACTATGCAAACTACCTATAGCCTTTCTATTAGACTTTGCTTATTTTCCTCACATTGTAATTTTTTTTCCCTCTAAATGCCTGATTGAATTTGTGGTGATCTGGATGGAATATTGTATAGAAGTAAAGAATTAGACTGTGGATTGTACTCTAGGCTTGGGAAAAACTTCTGACTTTGGGTCAGCATAGATCAACAACTTTTGTTAAGTATACCGCAATAGGAATCAAATATAGCATGGCCATTGTAACAATGTTGTTGTTGTTCTGGTTGGACCATGTTGTTGAACAGTGTTGTTGCTGTACCATTGAGTTGGTTCCAACTCATAGCAACCCTACGTACAACAGAACGAAACACTGCCCAGTCCTGCCCAGTCCTCACAATCAGTGTTATGCTTGAGACCATTGTTGTAGCCACTGTGTCTATCATCTCATTGAGGGTCTTCTTCTTTTTCACTGTCTACTTTACTAAGCATGTTGTCCTTCTCCAGGGACTGGTCCTTACTGAAAACATGTCCAAAGTTTGTGAGACTAAGTCTCGCCGTACTCGTTTCTAAGGAACATTCTGACTCTACTTCTTTCAAGGCAGATTTGATCATTCTTCTGGACGTTCATGGTATTATTCAGTATTCTTCCCAACACCATAATGAAAAAGCATCAATACTTCTTTGGTCTTCCTTAGTTATTGTCCAGCTTTTGCATGCATATGAGGTGATTGAAAACACTGTGGCTTGGGTCAGGCACACCTTAGTCCTTAAAGTGACATCTTTGCTTTTTTAACACTTTAAAGAGATCTTTTGCAGCACATTTGCCCAATGCAATGTGTTGTTTGATTTCTTGACTGCTGCTTCAATGGGCATTGACTGTGGATCCAAGTAAAATGAAATCCTTGACAACTTCAATCTTTTCTCCGTTTATCATGATGTTGCTTATTGGTCCAGTTGTGATGATTTTTGTTTTCTTTTTGTTGAGGTGCCATCCATACTGAAGGCCATAGTCTTTGATCTTCATCAGTAAGTGCTTCAAAACCTTTTCACTATCAGCAAGCAAGGTTCTATCATCTGCATAACCCAGGTTGTTAATGAGCCCCGCTCCAATCCTGATGTTACCATCTTCTTCATATAGTCCAGCTTCTCGGACTACATGCTCAGCATACAGATTGAATGAGTGTGGTGGAAGGATACAGCCCTGACACACGTCTTTCCTGATTTTAAACTGTGAAGTATCTCCTTGTTCTTTTGGAATGAATACCTCTTGTTCTAAGTATAGGTTCCTCGTGAGCACAGTTAAGTGTTCTAGAATTCCCATTCTTCCCAATGTTATCCATAATTTGTTATGATCCACACAGCCAAATGCTTTTGCATAGTCAATAAAACACAGGTAAACATCTTTATGTTGTTCTCTGCTTTCAGCCAAGACCCATCTGACATCAGCAATGATATACTTTATTCCACATCCTCTTCTGAATCACTCTTGAATTACTGGCAGTTCCCTGTTGATGTACTGCTCGATAATTTCTGCTTTCTGTTAGATCACCTTTTTAATGGAATGAGCACTATATGGCTCTCTTCCATTTGGTTAGCCAGCTGCCTCCGTTTGTTGAAACATTTCTATTGGTATTGCATCAATTCTTGGAGCCTTGCTTTTCGCCAATGTCTTCAGTGCAGCTTGGACTTCTCCTTCAGTACCATCAGTTCTTGATCATATACCACCTCCTGAAATGGTTGAATGTCAACCAGTTCTTTTTGGTGTAGTGCCTCTGTATATTCCTTCCATCTTTTTTTTTGATGCTTCCTGCATTGTTTAGTATTTTCCCAGTAGAATCCTTCAATATTGAAACTCAAGGCTTCAATTTTTTCCTTCAGTTCTTTCAGCTTGCAAAATGCCAAGTGTATTCTTCCCTTTTGGTTTTCTAACTCCTGGTCCTTGCACATTTCATTATAATACTTTACTTTGTCTTCTCCAGCCACCCTTTGAAATCTTCTGTTCAGCTCTTTTAGTTCATCATGTCTTCCTTTCACGTTAGCTGCTCAACGTTCAAGAGTAAGTTTCAGAGTCTCTTCTGACATCCATTTTGGTCTTTTATTTCTTTCCTGTCTTTTTAATGACCTCTTGCTTTCTTCATGTATGATGTCCCTGATGTCATTCCACAACTTGTCTAGCCTTCGTTCATTAGTGTTCAATGCGTCAAATCTATTCTTGAGATGGTCTCTAAATTCAGTTGCAATATACTGAAGTTTGTACTTTGGCTCTCGTGAACTTATTTTAATCTTTTTCAACTTCGGCTTGAACTTGCATTTGAGCATTTGATCATCTATACTGCAGTAAGTCCCTGGCTTTGTTCTGATTGATGATATGAGCTTTTTCATCATTCATTTCCACAGATGTAGTTGATTTGATTCCTCTGTATTCCATCTGGTGAGGTCCATGGTTATAGTCACAGTTTATGTTGGTGAGAAAAGGTATTTGCAATGAAGAATTCACTGGTCTTGCAAAATTCTGTCATGTGATCTCCGGCATCGCTTCTATCATCAAGGCAATATTTTCCAAAACTACTGTTTTTTCCTCTTTGTTTCCAGCTTTGCATTCCAATCACCAGTAATTATCAGTGCGTCTTGATTGCACGTTTGATCAATTTTAGACTGCAGAAGTTGGTAAAAATCTTTAATTCCTTCATCTTTGGCCTCAGTGGTTGGCCTTAGTGACCATAGTATGTAAATTTGAATAATAGTCATATTAACTGGTCTTTCTTATGGGCATATGGATATTATCCTATCACTGACAGCGTTGTACTTCAGGATAGATCTTGAAATACTCTTCTTAATGATGAATGCAACACCATTCCTCCTATAATATTCCCATGCTTTTCATAGTACTTGTTCGGTAAATGTGTCAGATGGATAAATACAAATTTTGTTCTTGAATTTAAATCTAGAGTTAAAAATGTTATTAACTGACCTCACTCCTTGAAATAACACACTGCTTATGTGTATGTTTTTCATTATTTCTTTTTCTTCATGACGTTTTTGGGACTCAGCTCCAACTTTATTCATTTGAGGGGAGTAAGATGAAAATATAATTTGTACTACAACAATTTGTATTTAGAAGCCCTGATGGTGCAATGTTTAAGTGCTTGGCTGCTAACCAAAAGGTTGACGATTCAAACCTACCCAGCAGCTCTGCAGGAGAAAGACCTGGCGATCGGCTCTTGTAAAGATTACAGCCTAGAAAACCCTACAGGGAAGTTCTGCTCTGTCATATTGGGTCACTATGAGTTTAAATAGACTTCAACGGCACCTAACAGCAACAATTTGTATGTCTTTAAATAAGAAATATGCTAGAAATATTAGCAACACTAATTAGAAACTTTCAACCACAGAAATCTTAATAGCAAGAATGGGGAAAAAAATTAAAATACATTTTTGAAAAGTTAATAGCTTAGTCATGGGTCGTTAATTTTTTGATAGGGCAAATACAAACACCATTCGACTGGAAGTAACAATTATGGCCTAAAGGAGCAATTAAAAATATTTTCTATAGCAGCCTATTTGATATCTACTTAGATGCTCTAGTGTAGACTCCAATCATAGTTTGTGGTAATTGTCAGATGGTAACTGGAAGATACAATATGTAATCATAGCATGTCAGGATTTAAATAAACAGTAGCAACACGATAATAATTTTCTCTTTCTTTTTTCTTTATAACTGTAAATAATTTTATTTCCAAGAATTTATTCATATATAAAATTATTTTAATAAATATTTGCTAGACAACTTAATCAAAGTGGATTTTAAATGACTTAGATTGTCAGAGTTTTAATCAGATAAAATTTTCGAAGTCATATAATCCTATCAGTTTCTTTCAGTTGAGGAAACTGAGGCATAAGGAGCTGAGGACATTTACCAATATACACAGCTATACAGAACTTTCAATGAAATTTCAAAAAAAAAATCTTAGATGATAAATACTATGAGAACTTAGCACCTGCAGAACTCTAGTGACATAGGAAATAAAGAATCTCTGCTGGTGTCTTCATTTACCTCAAAATTTCCTTCAGTAGGGCCATCTTTCCTTGCTTCTTGAATGGTTTTTCCTTTTCACATTTCTAATTCTTTTGAAGACCTCATTCATGAAGCTTTGCCTGATTCCTGGGCTGTCCATGATCCTTCATTCTCTGCATACCACTGAATTTTTAGCTACATCTCTCTCTCTCTTTTTACATCTCTCTTATGATCGCTCTTTCTGTCTTTTATTTTATCATTATTACTCTTTATTTCCACACTAACTTATAAGCTTCTTGAGGGCAGTGATTATCTCATTCATCTTTTTGTCTCATGCAAGCTCAACTCAATCTCTCACTTAACTGTATTCAGTACACATTTGTTGAATAAATGAATGGAATGCAATGTTGATTTCTGTTATTAAAATGTAGATAACGTTATCTTCTTTTTCTCCCCTGGGGAGGAATAGTACACTCAATGAATATGTTTCACCTCATGCACATTTATTACTCTTGTAGCCACATTCAAGCTGCTTAAAATGAAATATTAATCCAATTAATTTGATATTTTTAAAACAAAGCAATTTGCAGCTCTCTTCTTTGCTGAACTCGTTTTATTAGCATAAATTAGTCCTGTTATGTTAAAGTTTTTCCACTAGCACATTGCAAATACATGTGAGCTGTTGTTTCCATATTCAGAGCATGGAATTTGGGAAAGGACCCGGAGAGGTCAGCTAATCTACATTTGCAGAGCTCTTTGAGGCAGCACTGTGTCTACATCAGCTCTGATAGAGCGTCATCTCTTCTGATCTTAGGCTCTCCTGAGCTTTGCAAGGAAACACTGACAGATACAGTCTTTTGACTCAGGATGCCTGTATCCTATGAAAGTCACATCCACACAACATTTAGCTCATCAGTGGAAATCGTTTAAAGTATGTTATCTAAGGAGCCCTGGTGGCTTAGTGGTTATGAGTTTGGCTGCTAACCGCAAGGTCAGCTGTTTGAATCCACCAGCAGCTCTTTGGAAACCCTATGGGGCAGTTCTACTCTGTCCTATAGGGTTGCTATGAGTTGCATTCAACTCAACAGCAATGAGTTATCCCTTTTTTGAATAGTCAGAAGGAAAAGGAACCACTTCAGGGAGCACAAGCAAGAAAAGGAAAAGCTTCTAGTGGGCTGTATTCTTTCCTTGAGAAGCTGATGAAATCCAGATAAGGACCCAGATTTGTCTCTGCATAGGAGCAGTGATGGTAATTTCTTTAAACTCTTAAAAATAGCAGTTGATGTCAGGCTTTTATGCCATCCTCAGGATGTTCGTGTACAACAGGAAACTTACTTGCATTTCTACAATATAATTTCACCTTTGACGGTGGAACTAAAACCGAAGGTAAAAATCAGAAGAAAATACATGGACAATACTACCAGGTATAGTTACCAGAAAGAGTTTTGTTTGTTTTAAGGCTCAGGCAAGATGTTTTTGTTGCTGCCACATATTACAAATTATAAGAGGTCACATGAGATATGTACTTCATTATTATTGATGATGTCAGTGAACTATTCCAAAGTTTTTCAACAACACTGGTATGAAATTGTAGAAAAGGACTATTTATGATTTTTTAGTTATTCATTTACTATTATAGGATGATAACTTCTATGCAATTATTTTTAAAAAATTCAAAACTATGCAAAGGCAAGGGAACTATTCATGATACAGTGTTACGAGGAAAAGCAGGATACCAATTTATATATTCAGTATGATCCACATTTTCAGAACACACCTGAAAAGAAATACATCAACATAGTACTAATGGCAGGATTTACAAACGACCTCATTTATTTTTACACTTTTTGCAGGTTTTTTTTCCACATTTTCTACAATAAGCATGCATTACTTTTATATTCAGGAAAATGTTATTTTGAAAGATGGTAAGATGACTGTTTAAAGCACACTTTTTTTCCTTAATTTTATTTATTTATTTATTTTTGTTTATTGTAGTTTAAGTGAAAGTTTACATTTCAAGTTAGTCTCTTATACAAAAATTTATACGTACATTGTTATGTGACCCTACTTGCTCTCCCTATACTGTGACAGCACACTCCTCCTTTCCACCCTGATTTCCCATGTCCATTCAACCAGCTCCTAACCGTCTCTGGCTTCTTGTCTCACCTCCGGACAGAAGCTGCCCGTTTAGTCTCATGTATCTACTTGAGCTAAGAAGCACACTCTTCACGAGTATCATGTTATGTCCCACAGTCCAGTCCAATCCCTGTCTGAAGAGTTGGCCTCGGAAATTGTTTTCATTCTGGGCTGATAGAGTATCCGGGGGCCATGCTTTCCAGGATTCCCACAGTCTCATTCAGACCATTAAGTCTGGTCTTTTTAGTAGAATTTGAGTCCCCACCTTTCTTCTGCTCCATCAGGGACTCCCTGTTGTGTTCCCTGTCAGGGCAGTCATTGGTGGTAGCTGGGCACCATCTAGTTCTTCTGGTCTCAGGCTGATGAAGTCTCTGGTTTATGTGGCCCTTTCTGTCTCTTGGGCTAATACTTTCCTTGTGTCTTTAGTGTTCTTCATTCTCCTTTACTCCAGGTGGTTGGGACCAATTGGTGCATCTCAGATGGCCACTTGCAAGCTTTTAAGACCCCAGATGCCACTCATCAAAGTAGGATGTAGAACATTTTCTTAATAAGCTTTGTTATGCCAATTGACCTAGATGTCCCCTGAAAGCATGGTCCCTAGACCCCCACCCCTGCTACTCTGTCCCTTGAAGTGTTTGATTGTATTCAGGAAACTTCTTAGCTTTGGTTTAGTCCAGTTGTGTTAAAGCACACTTTTACTGAAATAATTTATAGACTTCTAAGGTCTCAGTGGGTGTTTTACATATCATGAGGGTGACAATACTCAGCAAATAATTGAAGTCATTATATTTAGTAACAGCATACAAAGATGCATATATATAATGCTTTATAATTTTACATCTCTTTTACTTTTCATCCTCACAAGAATCATATCACATAGTAAACATAGGAAATAGAAAAAGATAGTGGGTTTCAGAGAAGGTAGTCACTTGACAAACCTTATGTAGATAGTAAATGAGAGAGTCAGCTCAAGCCAGCCCTAATTACTGTCAGTATTTCCTGTACAACAATGTTTTTTCTCGTGTCCAGGCACAAAAATTGGACTTAGTTGTTGCATATAAACTTTACTGGATTCTTCAAGCCCTAAAAATATTTGAAACTTTGATTACATTTCAGATTTCAGAGACCACTTTGATGTCCTGCTAGCATTTATTCATGTTCTTTAATTTATTTTTTTCCTTTCTATGTTGAGCTGAAGAAGAGTGATAATTTGGCTGAAGCTGAATTTTGCTGCTTCATCAACCCTAATAATTTTCATCTTTGTCTCCCTTGTGTAAACGTTGAAATTTTAAGTTATATCACTTGTATCAAGTTTTTTGTTTTTTTTTAAATAAAATCGAAATACAGGTAGTCCCCAACTTACGACGTGGTTCAGGTCTGACAACTCCATCATAAATCAATTCTGACATAAGTAGAATACCAATTTTTTTTTTTTTTTAGTTTTTATTATTATTGCCTTTTATTATCAGTATCTTTACAAATTCAATCTTTTTTTGTCTTTGGGGGTTAGAAACATTACATATAAACCTACTGAGATAAGATATAGTTTAATACGTAAATACATGCATTAAAAAATACACAAATCATAAAAATTTACTCCGACAATGAAGAAGAGTTAGAGGACGTTGGCATTTTGTCAATTGCAGTAGTAGCTCCACTTGTGGAAGATTCTGGACAATCTGGATTATCCCTGGGACTAGGGATGCTGTTCGTAGTCAGAAAATTATAGAGTTGTCTGCATGGTACTTTTTTTTCTTCATTTGTTTTGCGGTAACATCTCATTGCTTCTTGAATCTGCCTATCGACTTTAGCAAAGCGATCAGTGTTTGGGTCCATGTTTTCGAGCAACTGAAGCCTCTGACTTAGTTTTGAAAAAGCTTTAAAATTTTTTACAACTTCTCCCCTTCCTCATCCTCATTAAAAGAAAAAAACTAAAATAGATGAGCGTATGTGCTGTTCGTCGTAACTGGAATACGCCTTAAGTCTGGGACTACCTGTAGTAATGTTCAAATAACTGCACCACTGCCGCACAGATAAAGATTTTCTTTTTAATTCCTGAAACTCAACTGTTGACAGGCAGGCAGTACCTCCACATGATAGTTCCAAATGCTAGCTTCTCAAATGATTTAAGAAAGTGTACCTTTGGAGTATGAAAGTGTTGAGAGGTGTTAATGTTAAAAGTACAAAAGTACAAATTGAATAAAAGTTGAATATATGGAAGTCAAGAACTGCCTTTGTGTCATGATGTGAATTTTCTCTAATAAGGTGAAAAGATTTTTTATTAATGTAGCTTAAATTCCTTGAATTATCATTTCTGTGAGGATAATAGAAATAGAAGCTATCCTAGTTTAATAAACTGTATTTTCTTGACTGATATTTGGAATTGAACTTGAAAACCTTTACTGAGCTTCTAGTTTGTTGTTGCAGGGTTTAGATTGTTGTAAACAATTGAAATATTTCAATTTTGGTGGGTTATTTTTTGCAGTATATAGTAAGGTTTATGATACCTCTGGTATCAGTTGACCTCAGTTCAAATCCTGGTTTCAGGACTCACTGTGTATAACCTTGGGCAAGTCTCTTAACTTCTATAAAATAGATATAATAATAACAAGAATTCTTTGGGTTGTTCTGAGGATTAAATGAGGAAATACATATAAATCTCTTGTAAGAGTGAGTGCCGGGCATATTTTAATTTAATTAATAGTAGCAGGAACACATTAGAGGCTTTGGTGATTCAGTGAATTCTTGCCTTCATGCAGGAGATCCAGATTTGATTCCCAGCCAATATATCTCATGTGCAGATGCCAACCATTTGTCAGTGGAGGTTTGTGCTTCGCTATGATGTTGAACAGGCTTCAGTGTAGCTTCCAGACTGAGATGGACTAGAAAGAAAGGCCTGGAGATCTACTTACAAAAATCAGCCAGTGATAAACCTTATGGATCACAAAGTCAGATCCACAACCGTTAATGGGGATAGTGCAGGAACAGGCAGCATTTCATTCTGTTGTGCATGGGATCACCATGACTCGGGGCTGATTCAGCGTAACTGAAGCAACAACAGAACATATTAATTATTAGAATATAGAGGAGAGAGACAAAGCTCAGACATTTGAAGCACTCATTTAACAATGTAAGCTTGTAAGTGATTAAGTAGTCCAATAAACAGTTTCATTAAAAAAAAAAACAAAAAACAAAAAACAAGCCCATTGCCGTCAAGTCGATTCCAACTCACAGCTACCCTATAAGACGGAGTAGAAATGCCCCATAGGATTTCCAAGGAGTGGCTGGTGGATTTGAACTGCTGACCTTTTGGTTAGAGGCCAACCACTTAACCACTGTGCCACTGGGCTTCCAAAAACAGTAGCATAGTAGGTCAAATGGAGAAACATCATTGGGATCTGTAGAGGAAATTTTAGAAGAGTTAAAACTTGAACCAGATTGCAAAAATTAGATAAAATTTTAAAAAAGATTAGAGAAGAAAGAAGATGTTCCAGGAGGGGGGAGAGGTGAGCAAAATCTTGGAGGCACAAATGAACGTAAAATGTATGTCAGAGAGTAGACTGTCTAGAACGGAGTAGGGTGCATGACTTCCTAACATTTCAATAAGTACTCTTTGCTAGAGGCTGCAGAACCTATCATGTGTTGGATTAAATGCCTTATGATGAAGAGAGGACCAGAACACTCAGCAGGGAACTTCACTTTACACATAATTGTTATTGATCTCTTATATTTAAGGCTCGACACTAGGCACTAGGAGATACAGAAATGAATGGAGTATGACTCTGCCCCAAAGAGCCTACAGTCTAGATAAGGAATCAAGTCTAAAGGGAAATAAATGTAATGCAAGGCACACAATTTAACAAATGCCTGTAATGATATATCAAAGTAAATATTCATAAGACTGTGAGAATAAAATGAGAGCTTCACACAGTGTGTGGCACATTTATGTGGCATATGAAATAATATATCTAGTATCAACAATATGGAGCCCTGGTGGCGCAGTGGTTAAGAGCTCGTCTGCTAACAAAAAGGTTGGAAGTTCGAATCCACCAGCCGCTCCTTGGAAATCCTCTGGAGCAGTTCTACTCTCTTCTGTAGGGTCTCCATGAGTTGGAATTGACTTGAAGCAACGAGTTTATCAACTGTGTAAATAGATAATGAAGGAGAGAGAAAGTTGTACTTCAGGCTGAGAGAACAGAAGAAAATGAGGAGTATATAGAGAGGAGTAATAAGAGAGTGTATTGTAAAAGAAATTGAGATTAAAAAGCATATTTTCCTTTTAAAAGAATGCTTAAATTGACCACTAAATACGTTATGTTTAAATTGACCTCAAGTGGCT
The DNA here is from genome assembly GCF_000243295.1 of Trichechus manatus latirostris. NCBI lineage: Eukaryota > Metazoa > Chordata > Mammalia > Sirenia > Trichechidae > Trichechus > Trichechus manatus. Next base: position 3,184,709 of record NW_004443977.1, on the reverse strand, counting down.
CTTATGCTAATTATTTTTAAAGTATATGTACATTCATTTATTCATTTCTGCATTCCTTCATTTGTCGAAAGATTATGAAGTATCTTCAGAGTACCAGACATGATACTGGGAATACAGTGATGCAAAAAGAACAATGAAGTTACAGTCATTTAGTAATATGTACTTGTTAATAAAGGTATGCTATTAAAGACAGGAAAATCTACAACTGAGAAATGTTGAAGAAAGAGAAAATTCAATAGACTGATGAGAGGGGTTGGGGGACCGTATTCTTGGTAGAGGAACCAGCAAGTGTACAGTCATAGAGATATGAAATAACAAGTCTGTTTTGGTAACTACTAGTATTTGGTCAAATTAAGACATACAGTTTATATGAGAAATTAATAATTGAAAGTTTTGGAAAGGTAGGCTGGGGCTAAGTAATCAAAATCCTCATATTTAGTCCCATGATTTTGAATGTAACTAACAGATCATGAGAAGACATAAATACATTTTGTGGAATGGTATCATGATCAAAATTGGGTTTTAGAAAGATCACATTATCAGTGTTAAAGATTATAAACTAAAGAGTGAATAGTCAAGAAGCAAAGAGAACAGAATGGGAAAAGCCTAGGTGAGGGATGATAAAGAGCTGGGAAAAGGCCCTAGTAGTGGGGCTATTAGAAGAAAGAAGGCAGGGATAGGTACCAATACAAATAATGGATTTTTGTTAGGTTTGGTTTGTTTGTGAAGGAGTAGGTAAAAGTTACCAAAGTCCATGCCATCAAAGTCCATGTCTCATGGTCCCTATTTTCTCTGAGAAGTATGATGTAACTTGAGAGGGATGATAAAGCATGAGGGAAGTAATAAAGTTATAAACCTTTGAGAAACGGAAATGACCAGGGTCAAATTAAAGGAGATGTGGGTGAAATACAAGGTAACTAGAGAAACACATTTTCTTTTAGTCCTCTTTCTCTTCAGAGCTTGAAAATGAAAAGAGGTTAGAATGGGTGTGGTTGTAGTACGGTAGAAATTAAAGTAGCAATTATTTTCTAAATGCCCCTTCCCCACTTTTTATCTTTTTAGGGAGCTGTGGTGTCAAATTCTGCCTTATGGAGTTTTCAAAGGCAAGATTACAGTTGTATGTCTTGTCAGAATGCCTTAGGCATAACCTGTGGATTTCATTCTGTATCAAATTCTGGTGTAAAATCCAGAATATTTTGGCTGAGATCTCTTCTATGTTGCTTTTGGAAACTTATGAAAAAAGTATGGACTTGTGAGACTGATATACAATGAAAAGAAAGCATTTTATTATTTTAGTTCCTTCTTTCACATACCTCTTAAACTTCTATTGTACAATGTAAAATTATTTTTATTAATATGCTAATTATTCATTATTCATGAATTAACATTACACCATTCTCTTTTTTCCTTCTCAGTTTCTTTTATCATGTTGTTGAAACCATCCTTTTTTTACATTGCTAACACCTCCCCCTGGAAGACTGTGCATGTAATCAATATTGAGTAGATAGTGCAAAATATTAATTTTAGAACACACACTAAATTAAGGTGAATGCCGTATTCCATTCTAATGTTTTCAAAGCACACTTGCCCTTATGCGTATATGGCTTTTGCTGACTATAATGAGATTAATAAAGAAGCTATTTGAATAGACTGGAGATCATTAAGTTCATTTTTATACTTGCTTATTGAATCTCAGTTATTGATAAGAAGTGCTAGGCTTTTTATTCTTCTTTTTCTTGTCTGAATCTGGGGAATCTGGTTTAATAGCTAGGATGGATTATTTCCTTCCATAGCTAGTGGAATCATTTGGAATCCTAGAAGATTTTTGCCCGAATTTCAGATCCCAGAAGGTAACTTGACGACAATGGGTTTGGTTTGATTTTGACTCCCTCATCAGAACTTAAATTCACAGAGTGGCTACTACAGTAACCCCAGATTGCCTGAAAACTACCTCATTCTGTAATGGAAAAATATTAATCTTAGAAATACATTCATTCTGGTGGGATTTAAAGACACCTGGAGTCCCTCAAGTTCATCCTATGAATTTATTCTGATGGTTACAATTTCATCTATTTCCAGCTTTCAACTTGCATCTTAATCATCACATTATTTTTATCATTTTTCAAAATAAAATTAGAAAATATTTATACTTGTTTATGAGTGTTTGTTACTCATATGATGATGTTGCGGTTGTCACTTAACCCTGTTCTACATAGTATTTGCTCTTAATAACTCAGTCATAAAGTAACTGTGGTAGATTTGGTTGCTTTCACATATCTTCTGTTATTGAATTTTATGCCACCATTAGAAAGCTAAAAATTCACGAATATGATAAGGTTTTCTTCTTTCTTATATGATGATAAAAGGACATTAAGTCCGATATGTGTTTTCAATGACAAAAATAAATACATTCCCTCTTACCTCACGGAATCATCCATATCCTTCTGCCAGAAATAATAACATCAAAATATGGCTCTTAATCATATTTTGAAATAAGCACTTTCACCTTTACATCAGTTGAATGCCTCCTAAGTGGCCACAATCTGCCAGATGCATAGCTTGCCAATCTGGTCACTGCTCTTTTTAAATTTTTTGAATATTAAAAAAAAAATGAAGCTACTTTAGCAGCTAAAGATGAGACCGTTCTGTGCCATTGATTAATTGGCATTGATAAATAAGCCACATTAGTATTACAAGAAAATGGTATAACAGATTGATGTCAACTCGAGCTCTCTAGGAGTAAAGCTGAAGAGAACTCAGCACACCATCTGGAAAAGACAATGAGAGGTGGCAAATTTCATGCAACAGGGAAAAGGGGAGGGTACTTTTCAGATGCCACATATCTGAACTGACACTTTGATGTGTTCAAGTGCTATCTCCCCTGTCAAAATATTTCTTTCTTTAGCCGTACTCAGTCTAATGCAATCAGACTGCAGCGTGGAAGGCTGCCATATCCTCTTAGGTGAGATTTGTCTTGGAGTAACCAGCTGCATAGCTTCCAAATTGTAGTGCCATCATTTAAATGATGAAAAGAAAGAAAAAACAAAACAAAACATGCAATAGCAGCTTACGTTAAAATCTACAACCTGCTCTGCCACCTTTAATAAAAGAATTGGCGAGTTCAATATAAAACACTCCAGTTTTTTTTTAATAGTAACATTTTATAACTGAACTAGGATGACCTGTTTGTTATTTTAAATAGACAAAACTTATAAGTATACTTTTGTGTATTTTTCCCTATGTAATATTAATCTGTCTTCTCACCTCCATTGGAAATTCTTACTAATAAGAACAAGTTTATGTTTTAATGATCTTGACTGATGTAAGGGAAACTAACTTCTTGAGATGAGAGATCATGTTTTTTTTTATTATCACTGTTATCAACTTTGTGCTTCCAAAGTTTTTTTTTAATAGGGATTAAATAACTTTCTATTTATTCAATAAAAAATACCAAAAACCAAAACCCATTGCCATAGAGTCGATTCCGACTCATAGCAACCCTATAGGACAGAGTAGACTGCCCTATAGGGTTTCCAAGGCTGTAGTTTTTATGGAAGCAGAGTGTCACATCTTGTTCCCATGGAGCAGCTGTTGAGTTCTAACTGCTGACTTTTTGGTTAGCAGCCAAGAACTTAACCACTGTGCCACAGGGCTGCAAATTAGGTATCAGAAATTTTAATGTTTTGGACTAAACATTTTATTGTTAAATTGAGATCAAAGTTTGTTTAATTTAGAAATGTGAAATTAATACAATGTTGATAATTTATATATTAATATGTAGCATACATAATGTTATGGTATAAAAATGATGGTGGCTTGGTAATCATATTCAAATGTTTTCATCTATGCATTCTTTCAGTTATGACCTCCGTTTCTAGTAGACTCATTCACATTAATAAAATTTAGTCTTCATTGCTTATGCTATGTTTTTAGACTATCTAGAATTTTGAAAAGTGTATTCAGTCTATTCACACACAACACATACATGAACATTCCTTTGTAAAAAATTAAATGGAGAATAGAAATAATAGGTGAATTCATCAACACAATGCAATTCATTTACTGATTTATTTTACACAATATGTAAAATACATAAAAGGTACAGTTGCAAATATTAGAAATACTGAAATAATTACTAAGGACACATCCCACATCAAAGCTAATGGTGAGAAAATCAATAGATTAGGCGCTAATATTTATTACAGCTCTCTGTAGATACAAGCAGTGTTGGTATCAGTTTCTCCAGGATAATAATTGATATTAACAGCGAGGTAAAATTACATAGTTAAAGGTTTCTAAATAGGGCATGGGCAGGTTAGTAGAGTCTTGCATCTGTTTATATCCATAACCTATATAAGACCATTTTGGTGATGTTATCCATTTACACATAATCAGGTAAAACGATAAATATAGATATAAAGCTTGTTTTACATTTGGTGAGCATGCAAACTGAAGGAAGGGCTGGCGTTTTATAAAGTTGTACCATGTACCGCGCAAGCCATCACAATATGCCAAACAGACAGAGATATCATTGCTGATGTCAGATGGATCTTTTTGGGTGAAAGCAGAGAATACCAGAAAGATGTTTACCTGTATTTTATTGGCTATGAATTCAACTGTATGGGTCATAACAAATTCTGAATAACATTGCAAAGAATAAGAATTCCAGAACACTTAATTGTGCTCATAAGGAAGCTGTACATAGACCAAGAGACAGTCATCTGAACAGAACAAGGGGATGCTGCATGGTTTAAGATTAGGAAGGGTGTGTGTCAGGGTTGTATCCTTTCACCATACTTGTTCATCTGTATGCTGAGCAAATAACCTGAGAAGCTGGACTGTATAAAAAAGAATGTGATGTTAGGATGGCGGAAGACTCATTAACAACCTGTGATATGCAGATGACGCAACCTTGCTTGATGAAAGTGAAGAGGACTTGAAGCACTTACTGATGAAGATCAAAGACCACAGCCTTTAGTATGGATTACACCTCAACATACAGAAAACAAATCCTCACAACTGGACCAATAAGCAACATCATGATAAATGGAGAAAAGATTGAAGTTGTCAAGGATTTCATTTTACTTGGATCCACAATCAACACTCGTGGAAGCAGCAGTCAAGAAATCAAACAACATATCGTGTAGGGTAAATCTGCCGCAAAAGACCTCTTACCTGCTGATCTTGGGATTCATCAGCCTCTGCAGCCTGTGAGCCAGCAGCCTGCCATCTGACCTGCTGATCTTCGGTTTGTCAGTGCCTGCAGCTATGTGAGTCAGTAGAAGCCTCCAGCCTGTCACTTGACCCATGGACTTGGGACTTGCTAGCCTCTACCACCACATTAGCCATTTCCATGAAATGAATCTCTCTCTCTTTCTCTGTGTGCATATATATATATATGCACAGTTCACTAGTTTTACTTCTCTAGAGAACTCAGCCTAAGACATTTGGTGTTAAAAAGCAAAGATGTCACTTTGAGGACTAAGATGTGCCTGAACCAAGCCATATGTCTTAGTTATCTAGTGCTGCTATAACAGAAATACCACAAGTGGATGGCTTTAGCAAAGAGAAATTTATTCTGTCACACTTTAGGAGGCTAGAAGTCTGAATTCAGGGCACCAGCCCCAGGGGAAGAACTTCTCTCTGTGTCAGTTCTGGGGGAAGGTCCTTGTCATCAATCTTCCCCTGGCTGAGGAGCTTCTCAGCACAGGGACCCCGGGTCCAAAGGACATGCTCTCTTCCCGGTGCTTCTTTCTTGGTGGTATGAAGTCCCCTGTCTCTATGCTCACTTCTCTCTTTTATATCTCAAAAGAGATCTACTCAAGATACAGCCTAATCTTGTAGATTGAGTCTTGCCTCATTAACATAACTGCCTCTAATCCTGCCTTATTAACATCATAGAGGTAGGATTTACAACACACAGGAAAGTCACGTCAGATGACAAAACTGATGAGAATCATGGCCTAGCCAAGTTGACACACATTTTGGGCAGGGACACAATTCAATCTATGACACTGTGGTGTTTTCAATTACCTCAAATGCTTGTGAAAGTTGGACAATGAATAAGGAAGACTGGAGAAGAACTGATGCCTTTGAATTATGGTGTTGGCGAAGAATATTGAATATACCATGGACTACCAGAAGAAGGAACAAATCTGTCTTGGAAGAAGTACAGCCAGAATGCTCCTTAGAAGGGAGGATGGTGAGACTTCATCTCACATACTTTGGACATAATATCAAGAGGGACCAGTCCGTAAAAAAGGACATCATGCTTGGTGAAGTAGAGGATCAGCATAAAAGAGGAAGACCGGAAATGGGGTGGACAGCGACTGCAACAATGGGCTCAAACATAGCAATGATTGTGGGGATGGTGCAGGACCAGACAGTGTTTTGTTCTGTTGTACAGAGGGTCGCTAAGAGTTGGAACCGACTCAATGGCACCTAACTACAACCATGGTACAGTTTTTTCAGTATAATATGAAGATTTGAAAATTTCAGAATTGAAAAAGGTGATAATTAAAATCTGCTCTGGACAACTCAGCCCATGTTCTTGACATGTCCTATTTACCTCTGGCCACTGTGTTTTAAGAGACAATGTGATACTGGATTTTTCTAGGATGGTGTGGGCACCAGATTCCAGGCATTTAGAAGAATAGTAAAAAAAAAAAAAATGACATGTAGTTTGAGAGGAAGAAAATATCTTCAATTTTAAAGTCTCATATACAAGAGGAAAGGGTGAATTCTTTGAGAATTTAAAGGGTAGCAAGGATGAAAGTTGCCATGGAAAATATTTTAGGTAGCAATAGGAAAGATTTTCCATTAATTGCAGCTGATTGAAAATGAAATGGGCTGTTTGAGAAGTGGTAGCTGCCTCATCTTTGAAAGTGGCTGTGCAAAGGTTGAATGACCTCTTGTTAGGCAATTTGTAGGTTAGATAGATGACTTCTCTGTCAAATCTAGAATCTATTTTTCTAAAATTTTTATAACAATACGTATATTTGTCATAAACAAAAATATAGATAATTTTTTAGATTTTCTTCAAACATATTGCTACTCTTTGATACCATTATAAAATCCTAAGGTTTTTCTGTCCCCTGCTGTTTGAATGCTTTTATTAATTACCTGGATAAAAATTAGTTTCTAGTTGTTACCTGGAAATAAATTTACATTTATCTATATGATTGCGAGAAAGTATTCAAATCCTTATTTTCTTAATTGTTACATAACAATTTAAGGCAGTCATCATGTCCAATTCTTGTTTATTCTTACCCCACTTCCATGGAAAATCAAATAAGACTTGTTTAATTTGCCGAAAGCATCAATTCATAATTTCAGAATAAGCAGTTCAGAAAGATTAAGGCATCTGACCATGGTCACAGAATTTACAAGAAGCATATTTGTATCTAAAATTCTGATTTTAGAACCTCTAATCTGATGATTTTGCTGCTCCCCCCATTTTACTCCTTTGTGTATTACTTTACCTCTAGATGTATAATACTATTTTCCATTTAATTTTAATTTCCTCCTCTGAAAAGCTTGTTATTTAGTCCTTTTAGGATTAGAGTTCTGGCAGATAAAAACATTTTTGGCTTTCACTTGTTTTTTGTATTTATATATTAGCATAGTTTTCTATTTCATACCTCCTTATGTCTGAAAGAATTGTACCACATTATCATTACAAAAACCTCCTGAAAAAGTTGAATTGTGTTTTCAAGTGGAGAGAAAACCTAAGATATGAATAAAAGCAAGTCTGCCCAGCAAGAAAATCCTTTGAATGAGGTTTAGCTCAGCCAGATAACTTGAAAATAACAAGTGGCAGAGGGACAGGAAGAGAAATTTAGGTTATCTAATTGGTTAAGGAGAAGATGATGATAATTGCTTCCAGAAGTAGCTTCAGTACCCTGATTGAGGTGGAAATCTCTATCTTCATAATATTTTGGATGATGATTTACTCCTTACATATAGATTGTATCATGTAACCCTCACATAAACCCGTCAGAAATGTAGGGCATGTATTATTATTCCTATTTACATAAAAAGAAATTAAATCTCAGAGAGATGAAGTGATTTCATTAAGACCATTAATTAATAAGTGTTAGAGCTGAGCAAGGACTCTAAATTCAGTTTTCTTCTCATTATTCTTCTTATGAATATTTTTTGGAGTGAATGTACTTAACAGGCTAAAACAAGACTGAAATATTACACATTGGGCTTTTTAAGCCATTATATTTCAGATGATATATAGGAAGACTGGAAAATAAAACAAAACAAAAACTTCTGCCAGCAGAACTGTATTGCTGATAATTATATGCATTTAACATTAAAATTATTAAAATCTCTGTTAAAAATTATGACATCTTTTACTATTATTATTATTCATGTTCATGGGGCTCATTTGAAAATGTGAGATATATACTTATATTTCCTTTGGAATAACTAAGTTTAAATTTGTTTATTTTTTATATAACATATGGTTTCCAATCAGGTCTTTTTCTTTTTGAAACTATTTGCTTGAATTTATAGAAGAACGTGTATACTCATGCAAATAAACACACACAGAGACATCTAATGAAGTATTGTCAGATAATTAAGGACACAACTCTGTATTACTTTCATTTCCACAAATAAAAAGACAAGTGTGAGAAAGAAACAAACCCTAAAGAAAGACAAATACATGCGTATTATTGTAAGCAGATAGAATCACCAATTCAACTTGACCTTGACTTGTTCATATTTCAGTTAAACCAGCTGTAAAAAAAAAAAAAAAAAAAAAAGGAGGGGACTAATCCCAATATCTTATTGTAAATGAGATGCTGCATCTTAACCACATTCTCTTATGTAAATAAATTGCCTTCTAACAAAATTTAAAAGGAAGTCTATAGAAATAGGATTTTTTTGACGTAAATATACCAACATGTGATAATGGTAAATCTGTATTATGGATGTATATTATTAACTTGCTTATGCTGTTATTTCAGATCTCAAACTCTTCAGTGTCTTAATGTCAATGTACTGCTTATATTTGCCATTTCATAATGCACAGTTACTCCATTTCCTTAAGGAGCCCAAGTAATCACTTCAAGCATTAAAATTCTGAAAATAATGTAAAACAATATTTTAGAATAAGCTTTATGAATAATGTAGGAAAACTTTAAAAATATGCAAATATAAATATTTCAGATGAAGTTTTGTTCCCATCTAGATTTCCAAATAAGTCTTGCTGTCTTAGATGAGTTGAGGAGGAAATGAATGTCAATATTCATATATTGTCCTGGAATGAAACTCTCTAGCCTCTAATTTGTTTGTAGCATGCTTTGCTAAAAATTATAGGATATAGATATAAAGCATAATCAAAATCATCATCATTATTATTATTAAAAGTGGAACTCTGAAATGATGGTTATAAAGGGGAATCCAAAGATGTACCCTGAGTTTTCTAATCTCTTTTTGGTCCTACCCTATCCCTATTCTTCTTCTGAGCTCTTAGAATTTTCAGCACATTTAGGAAGCATTGCCATTCAGATCTCTTCTATTTCTGCCTAGAATTCTCAAAAATATTTCAGTTTTTAAAAACTTTTACTATTTTTTATATCATATCATGTATAAGTACATTAGAAATCTTCAGCAATCTGGGGACAGATAGCTTTATACAATGAAAGATCTTACCCTGATTTCCTCTTGACCATCCAAGGATAGGGCACTTCCCAAAGGGAGTGCTGCTAAGTCTCATGTTACCACACTGGAAGAGTAGAAGAGAAAGAAAAGAGAGACTTTATCCAATTCCATTTAAAATCACTTTGCTCATTTTATTGAAAAGTCTGCCAGTTACTTTGGTAGATTTGTTTTGTTCTCTTGAAGTCTTTCACAGGAGAACATTTCTTTGAAAATGGAATCAGAGAGGGATAAACCTTGAATTTCTATTAAGGTTAGAATATTTAGGAAATTATGCATCATAACTATAATATCAAGCACTCATAAAGTCTTCATAATTACCATATAGGAAATAAGCATTTTATAAAAATTAACTCATTTAATTCTAATAAAACCCCTTGAAGAAGTACTATTATTATCAAACCCATTTGACAGATGAGAAAACTGACACACAGAGAGCTCAAGTAATTTGTTAAAGTTCATGCAGATAATAAAGGCGATTTGAATCTAAACAGTACTATACTGCCTCTGAGTATATATATGGAGGCAAAGTACATATGGCCATGAGGGCTCAGAGTGGTTAAAGCAATTGCCCAGGTAAACAGTCAGGAATTAAAGGCAGGAAATTATTTCATCCATATGGTTGGTTTATTCTCTTAAAAAGGAGATTGAAGGATGAATTTAATTTTAAATAAATAACGAAGAAAAAGATAAATAGAAAAATGAAGCAAAGCGTTTTTAATCCTAGTTGATTCCAAGATTTTGCCGAAATAAATAAATGCATGGCAGGACTATTGGTGTTGGTATAGGATGGATGAAAACCTATATAGAGAAAAAAACGGCAATATGTACAGTTTGGGATTGCATCTACTTAATTTTTATCATCTGCCTCTGTGAGAAATGATATATATGAAAATATCCACAATATGGACTGTTTCCCTTCTCCAGAGTAAACCTTGGCAGGCCATATTATCCATGTAATTGCCATTTCCTGATGAAAATGAAGGTTTCTTCGAAGGCATTTAACAAGAGCCAAATTTTTAATGCGGTTTCTGGCACTTACCTCCATGGTATCTAGGCATTTTGCCATTTCAGTTTGAAATAATGAAAGATGGAAAGAAAAGGATCCTCTTGTTTTTCCATGTTCCAGGCCCATCAGGAGTCCAAACAAATGACTTAAAACTCGTGGAAGATCAAAGTGAAATGGTTTTTATAACTTGTTTTTTCCCTCTGGGACATCCTAAGGTTTTGTCTATTTGGGATGATAGATTTTTTTTTTTTTTTATTCTTACTGTGAAATCATTCCTTCAAAACGTCCATAATCTAATGTTGTGCTATCTCTGACTTTCTGTAACATTAGATGAAAAAAATATCAGAAGCCCACAAAGTGAAGTTACTTTTTGAAGCTCAGATCATGGAAATAAGGTACCTCTGTACACTTCAACAGTATTGTTGATTTCCACATCCTAATTGTGTTTCCAAATTGCATTAAGGAACAATCAATTCCTTAAATTTACATGAATGGGACAGTCTTTTGTGGACTTCTTATATATTAGAGAAGTAAAATAAACCCCATTTATTAGTTTACCTAATGGTATTGATTTTATGAATATTCTAATTCAAAGATTCCATAGTAAGTACATCAGTTCACTATGATTGCCGGAATGTCACTGTCTACTGGCTTTTTGAGATCCTAGAGTCTTTTTCATCATGCTCACTTTTAGTGTCAATTTTTTGTGTAATGATTCCTGATTTCAAGTAGTTAAATACATAGGTAGATCACTAGGTAGGTAGAAGAATAGATGGATATATATATATGTTTGTGTGTGTGTATATACATGTACACACATATATATACAAATATATATACAAACATATATACACACACACATATACATACATATACATACAGATATATATGATATTCTTTAGACCTAAGGTCAACAAAATGTTCAGCAAACCATATGCATATCAGTCAACTAGAAGAGTTCTTTTTTTAAAACCTAGATATATTTGTGTGTTATGTGTGTTCTGTTTTTATGTTTTAAAACAATGACTATTCTGAAAATTAAATGTCCTTGATGATTTTTGATGATGTTCAATAATGAGCTTGGCAATTTAAACAAAAAGATATTTTACCTCAATTGCCTCTGAAAGGCATTAAGCTTAATTTTGAATTTAAAGTATTCTTATTTTAGAACATAAAATCCATTACAAATTAAGGTAGGAGAAAGAGTATGTTTTATTTTAGATAAAGTAATATTTTTGTAGCATTTCTACACTCAGACTCCTCTATATCTGTGTTAAACCTGTATTCTGATTTCTGTTTGTTCTGTGTATTTCTGTCATTTTCATTTGGGTGTTGGCCAAGCATCATCATATTCCTCCCATAATTGTCTCCTCTGTCTACATTCCATAGATCAATTTTAAAAAAACCACCATTGGCCAACAGCTTGAGCCAGGAAACAAGGAGTCATTTTCAGCTCCTTTTTTCTCACCTCCACAAACACCAAGTCTCTTCAAGTTATTATGTACATATAGCGGGTCTCTCCTCTCCCTTTCATTCAAGAAAAACTCAATATTTATTGTTATCATTAGGTGCCATTGAGTCGCTTCTGACTCATGGAGATCTTATGTATAAGAGAATGAAATGTTGTCAGATTCTGTACCATCTTTATGATCGTTATTTCTTAGAACTTCATTATTTATCACTTATATAATTGTAACAGGCCCAAAGGTGCCATCCTGCTTTCAATTTTACCTCTTTCCAAGCCACTTCTGCCTGAGAAAGCTCTCTAAAATGAATTTAACCATGACACTCCCCTGCTACAGTATTCTCATGACCTCCATTGCCTTTACCGTAAAATCCAAATACTCACCTTGACTTACTTGGCCATGAGTGAGGGCCCTTGCTACCTCTCTGGCCTCTTTTCTTCTAATACTTTTACCACATTCTGCAGAAGGTCCCAAGCAGAACAGGCCATGGTTTCATTCAATGTGTACTTTTACACGTTTCTTCTCCTACTTAGGGCATCTTGTCCATCACCAGTGTACTCTTCCAGGCTTTTCTCAGTGCTATCTTTGAATCCATCTGGGCTCCACTGAGGGATCATTTCTCATTTGAAGACATTCACGAGTCCCTCTTTTACCCCTTTCTTGGTTAATTGCCCTTATTATCTGCCTCCATAGACTTTCTGCTTCTCTCTCTCCTAACTACCATCCTGTATTCTTTTTGAAGTTTTCTAGTATGTTTCCCACATTACACTATGTTTTCCTTAATGAAAACACAAGGTGTTATTCACCTTTGTGCCACATATATACACTACCTACACATCTCACTCTGTCCATTCCCTCTCTCTCCCTTCTATGTATTAATGACTATGAATACATAGTGATAATTCCAATTTCAAACCAACATACAGGGCTTAGTCAAGTCTTTGTCAATATTGCTCTAAGTTTTCCACGATAGACACTACAAACTTGCCAGCATATCTCACATGTAATTTTTTCACCCAGTAATACAATTAGTTGAAATTTATTGCCTAAACTACTCTAAACTTTACAGGAAAAAAAAAAAAAAAGGATTATTTGAAAGCTTTCGTGTACGTGGCACTTTGCCATTGCATATGCCACCATTTGGTTGATTTTTCCGAATTTTTATTTTTCTACATGTCTGGTGCTGTATAGACATTCTCTTATCCCCCATTTAATTGCTTCTGCACTGTAGTGCCTAGATGGGATTTATTGGTGTTTTTGCTTATATTCTCTTTATTTGTTCCTCTAGTAGTATCATCATTGTGTTTGCTCATACACATGGTAGGCTTAGAAGAATAAAAATTTTATTTCCTGCTTCTTCTTCCCCCCCAGTATTATAATTCTGGGCACTGCTATGACTACCACCCAAAAACCCAAAAAACAAACCCATTGCTTTCGAGTAGATTCCAACCCATAGCAACCCTATAGGACAGAGTAGAATTGCCCTATAGGGTTTCCAAGGTTGTAATCTTTACAGAAGCAGACTGCCACATCTTTCTCCCAGGGAGTAGCTGGTGGGTTGGAGCTGCGGACCTTTTGGTTAGCAGCTGAGCGCTTAACCACTGTGTCACCAGAGCTCCTTTTAGTCCCAAACAATGTTCTTGCTGAAAGAATGTGTGAATTAAAGTATTCACTGAAGATTTCAAAGGCTCATCAGCCTATTGGAAATATGTGACTTTTAATTATAAATTATTTCTTCTCTATTGTATCATGCTCTTACATACATTATAACTGCACATGCATATAAAGGATGTATTTTTCTGAGGAAGCCTTACCATGTTAAAATGTTAAAATCATGTAAAGTATAGGTTTACTGTTTGGAAAACCTCCATAAAAATTTAAACTTTTTTTGGTTGCGGTCTCCTAAAATTGCACAACGTAAATTTTTAGGTGATTGTGCTTTTTGTATTTTAATTAAATAGGATTAGCTACAAAAATTGATTATTTTAAAACCCTTCTGAGGATTTCTGGTTTTATGTTAAGAAGTCAGCAGAAGGAGAACCTCACAAATCAAAGAGGTGGAAGTGAAAGTGAAGGTTTTATATTGTTTTTGATAGAGTATTGAAACAGTTTAGGGATATCTGTTTTTCTTTTGTGTAATCTTTTCATTAATGTTACATGATCCAAACATTGTGACATGCCCTTTAAGATCAGCTTGATTGGCAGAAAGCCACAATTTCTCTCTCTCTCTGACAGCACAGTGCCAAAGCATACTGTCTCATCACTATATGTCTCATTATTATTTATGTTATGTGAAGATGCACTGATTTTCAGTCAGAGGAAGTTCCCACAAGACTTGTTTTTTATACTGGGCAGTAATCTGTTGGGTTTTACTTAAACTCTTCCCCTTGTCAACTGGCTTTAATTAAATAAGAGTTCAGGTTGATAAAAGGTAATTCAGTTTTTCACAGCTAACAATAAGGAGATAGATACTAGCATTTTATAACATTCAAAGATTTGATAACTTATAATGCATTTTTTAAAATTACTGTTTTTATGGTGCTCTGTAGCATCTGGATGTTCAGTTAATGTTCATTGTTTATGAGACAAAAGAGAAAAAAACAGTAAGATAAAGCAGTGCTTTTGAAGGACTTGACTCTCAATATATAAAGTGACTTAAAAATTAACCATTGATTGTCTGCAAGCTGAGAGAAATAGTGAGGTGGATATCTATTTAGCAAAGCTTTGTTCAGGGGAGATTAACCTCTCATCGGTCTAGAAGCAATCATCCTATATTCTCTTTTCTGAAAAAAAGTTGTTTCATAAGGATGTGGGAATCACTGCTTTCTCAGGTTCTGAGCCAGGTTTTCACTGTATAGGTTATTCATTCGGTGGCCATGTTGAAGTTCATATTGCTATTTTTTGCTGCTTGTAATCTCCATGTTATTTCTACAGCTATGTTGAAGTTTATAGTGCTATTTATTGCTGTTTATGATTTCCATGTTACTATGTGGAAATATGTTCTCAGAACCCATTTTCAGTTTTCATGTGGAAACTGGTCTCCTTTATATTACTGGAGATCTAAGAGTGACCAAAAGGAGGTATGTAAGATTCTCGTCATTATTGCAAGTGTCAGAGTCCTGATAGGAATTTCAACTTCTGATATTACTTGCCTGAATTTTCTGAATTATGCTTTTTTGGAGTTCCAGTAATTTCTTTTTGTATACATCAGTACCCTATTTTTACGCAAATAATGCAAGTCTTCTATGTTTGTTTACCAACCGCTCCCTCCCCCGTGAGGTATTTTCATAAGTGCCCTATGCTAATTTTTTTTTTTACAACAAAAGGTAAAAAAAATTGGCACAGCATCACTTATGAAAATACCTCACAGGGGGAGGGTGCAGCTGGAAAACAAACATAGAAGGAGTGTGTTTTTGTCATAAAATACAGTAATCTGAACTCTTAGAAGTTAGTGGACAATAAAGATAACTTTGTATTCTACAGTATGTAGGTTAATGTGGCATATTACTGAAAATATATAGATAGACTGATACAAAGGATAGTATAAAGTAATAGCTGTCATTCAGCAAACAACATTATTAAAAGTTCATCAGCAATTATGTTGTTCCTTGGATAGAGATAGGTTAAAAGTGGTAAAAATTTTCAAAACTATGTAATTATGTTTTCTTTACTATAGAATAAAAAGTCTTATGATTCCTTTAAAGCACTAAGACTTTTCTATTGCTGTGTAATAAATTACCACAAATTTATTGCCTTAATATATGTGTATAATAAACATATATTTGTTATGTCCCAGTTTCCATGAGTAAGAAATCCAGGCATAGCATGGCCAGGCTCTCTGCTCAGAGTTTAACAAGGCTGAAATCAAGGTATCACATAGAACTGAAGTCTCATTCTCTCCCAGCATCATTCAGATTGTTGACAGAATTCAGTTTCTTGCAGCTGTAGGGCTGGGGTCCCCATTTTCTTGCTGGTGGTTAGATGAGTTGCTCTCAGATTCTAGAGGTCCTAGCCACATGACTTCTCCATCCAAAAAAAAAAAAAAAAAACCCAAACCCGTTGCCATCAAGTCGACTCCGACTCATACTGACCCTATAGGACAGAGTAGAACTGCCCCATAGGGTATCCAAGGAGCACCTGGTAGATTTGAACTGCTAACCTTTTGGTTAGCAGCCAAACACTTAACCATTATGCCTCCAGGGCTTCCGACTTCCTCCATAGGCAGGTCAAAACATGGCTGATTGCTTTCTGCCAGGCCAGCAGGAGAGCAGCTTTGCTGCTTAGTATCGCCCACTCTTACAGGGCTCACCTGACTAGGTAAGGCCCTCCCAGGATAATCTCCCTTTTTATTAAAGTGAACTGATTAGGGACATTAATTACATCTACACAATCTCTTTATAAGGAGCACAAAATAGCATAGCATAATTATAGGAGTGAAATCCTATCATATTTACATGTCCCATTCACGCTCAAGGGGAGGGGATTATACAAAGCCTGTTCACCAGAGAGCAAGATTCTTGGGACTCATCTTAGAATTCTCCTTGCAACAAAGACAGTGTAATTTCAGGAATAGTTTGGAGTTAAAAAGATAAACAAAGGGGGAGGAGTGTGAGAGGGAAGACTAGAGGAAGAATAGAATCCTATAGAATAATATTAAATGTGAAGTCCCCATTTATTGTGAAATGCATGTGAATTAATTCATTCAGACTCCTTTATGTAGCTGTACATTAAATGCAGTGTTTTAAGTTAATCTTAATTACCTGTAAAGGATAGGTATTTTCCATATCATGTGGTAAGACACTCTAGTGACTTTTGATGGTTTTCTTGTCACAGTGAGACCATTCAAATTTATTTTTCACTGACAATGTATTATTCCATATTTCAACAGATCAAGCATAGTGATGATGGGATGAATCTTTTTGGATTCTAGGCCAGTGATTTATCTGAACCTCATGTCACTGCACCTCCAGGGCTCCATGTAAATATTAGGAATGAAAAAACTACCTCCCCAAATTCTGAGAAAGTATTATTCTATCTTAATTTATCACATACTTTGTTTCAGAGCCTCACTAGATTTAATGCATTTTTAAAATAACTAATAACGAAAAATATTTCAATTAGTTAAATTTGTCACTTCATATATTAATTAGAGTTAGAAGGATTTCACCATTTCCAAATATAGAATCTGTAAAAATTCTTTGAAGATAAAAGGTTTTACATAGTAAAATATGTTAAAATTCTATAAGGAAAAAAGGAACACAAAAAATTCTACCTGACTTCTAAAACAGACTGAAATATTTTTTCACCTAAAATATAAATGGATTGGCATACAATAAATTTATAATTTAATTGAATAAAATGATTCAGAAAAAAATAGAATTTGATTTACATTGATTAGTGTGCTAGTTAGAATTCTTATTCAACATTACAAAGAACAAGGCCATGATAACCTAAATTCTTGAAATTTAAAATGCAAATTCAAAACATAATATCAAATTATCAAAAAGCTTGTTCTTCCAGTAAATTTTTCAGTTACTTCATTTGTTACCCATTTCTTACATTTTATCCAAACTCTCATTAAAATAAAGTAATAAAATTAAATTCACTACTGTTCCCTTTCTCTATACTTTTTAAGCTACTTGCTAGCTGCCTGCCATAGTACTTGCTTTCTCCATTCAGCAGGGAGATGTAATTGTTCTCATAGAGCTATTGCCAAGATAATAGTATGACAGAAAGATTTAATATCCCTCACTTTTTTTTTTTTTTCAGTGAAAGGTGAATGGATAAGCAGGAGAGTAATGCATTGGTCTTTCCCCTTTTCCATTTTTGTTCAGCTGGCAACAGAAGTTAATTGGGTTTCATTTTTATTTATACCAGCAATGTTGGCCTCATTATCTCCACCCTACACCCCAAATAAATATAACATCACTCTGTTGATCCCACCCAAGTTATTTCTAGATGTTAAACTCATGACCCAAATGAAAATCCCTTTATATGAAAACCACATGTTAAAATAAACAAACAAAAAAAAAACCCCAAAAGCCTATGCTTCTCTTAAGGTACTAATAAGAGCGTGAATATTCATTTACTTATCCACCAATCATTGAGTAAATATTCTTGAATTGTGTGCCAGGCCCTTCTGAACAAAATAGAGTATTCTTCTCCTGGAGATTGCAGTCTAGTGGAAGGGGGATAGGGGACACCAAATGCATAACTACCCAAGAAAATATGCATTAGAAAATATTGACATCTATGAAGGTAAACTGCAGGGTTTTACTAAAGAAGAAGATGCAAATTAGAGTAAGGGGATTAGGCAAGATTCCGAAGTAATGTAAATGAGGATGCTAAGTGAGAGAATGAGTCTGTGTCTGTGTTGTTGGCATAAATGAAGCTATAGGAGGAAAGTATTTTCACCTTTCTGGCACACAGATATGGCTCTATTTCAAAACTGCTGCCGCGCCATGAAATGACTGGTTTCTACTCCTCATATTTGGTCTGTGATTTTGTTTTCTTCTTTGTTTATTTGCCAAAGGGAAACTGTAACTTAAAAATAAACAGATTTATTTAACCCAACGCATACTTGTTACAGAAGGAACGCTGTTCATATCAACTGAAGTTACATATTCATTTAATGCTTGTAATTGCCTGAGTCTCTCGAGCATATGTTCATTTGTACTGATTCCAGCAGCTTAACTATTACAAATCTATGGTCTCTGATCCCATCAACTCCAAGCAGTTTCATTTTTAGGCTCAGTGGTATATATGTGCACACTCCTGACTGCCATTCAAAAATGTTCCCTGATTCCTGGTCCATGGTTCCATCAGAGTTTGTGATGCAATTGTTTCTCCAGTTACTAGCAAGTAGAGATGCCGTGTTCAAGAAATGCTGAAATTGGATCTTTTTTTTTTTCCAAGGCAAATACACTGTCTATGTACACAGGATGATCTTTGCCCTCGTGGAGCATACATATTGTAGTGAGAAAGTGAGATACTAAAAAACCACAGAAATAGCAATGGAGTAAGTGGAGAGGTATATAGAACAATAAGAATCTATAATTGGGGGATCTAGCCTAGTCAAGAAGTTCAGAAAGGTTTCCTGTGAAAAGTTATTATTGGACAGAAAACCAAAGGATAAGAAATCATGAATTAGATTTGGTTGGTGGGAAGCACCTTCCAGCCAGAGGGAAAGTATGTGCAAAGAACTCTTGGCAGAAGAGGTTGGTCTTTGTCAACACATTGTTGCTATATCAAACATGATGAGAGTTAGAGACATACTAAGGAGTTCAGATAACACTGTTGTTGATAGCTGCTGTAGAGTCGGCTCCCGATTCATAGCGACCCCATGTGTGACAGAGTAGAACTGCTCTATAGATAGTTTTCTTGGCTATAATCTTTATAGAAGCAGATTACTTTTTCTTCCAGTGGAGCTACTGGGTGGGTTCCAACTGCCAACCATTCTGTTAGCAGATGATTGCAAACAGCTTGTGCCACCCATGCTCCTTCAGATAACAGTAGTATGTATCATACCAGGAACAGGAGGTCTAAGGTTACAATATATCCCTGTTCATTATCTTTTGCTAAAATACCCCTGAATTAACTCAGACTGGAAAACAAAGCCAGGTCTCTCATTTTGTAACTAGGACAAACTTACGCTGAGCATTCAGAATGGTGAATAAAAAGGTTTTTCTTTGTGTACACTGATAGTATGTTTATATGTTTAGATTTAAAATAGGTCTTCCAGTCTCATGAGACATTGAAGAATTTGTAGCAAATATGAAAAATAGTAGGTGAAAGGAACTCAGTGAATGTGCATATATATTCAAAATATTGATCCATTTATAAAAGTAGAAAGAAATTTTTATTGCAGTTCTCATTGCCTGAGGACTTTGCATTGTGATGACTAAATTCTGTTTTGATAAGCAAGTTTATTGATCTTTGAGATGCTACAAAAGTGTTTATTATCCAAAATTAAAACTATTTCCTTCATCCTCAAGGTAGTGCAACAGATGAAATAGTTTTTCTATTTCTTTCACCATGGAAGGGTCTATCACCTCTGGCAATACTGATGGAAAAATCCTATATGTATAAATTTTTTTGCAAATTGGAAAAAGATACACATTTTTCATTCCTGAATTAAATATTCTATAAAAATGAAAACTGGTTTTAAAGTTATAAGACTGTCGCTTTGTAATAAAAAGCTGTTATCATTGACAAAATTGGGAGGGTTTGCACAGGCTTATGTTTTATTCCTGAGAGTGTTTCACATCATCATTTTGGCTACACACACAATTTATACTACTGTTTTAAGGAATAGGAGTGAGAGATACATAATTTCAGGGATGGATGATCAGAACATGAGAAGTGTATGATATAGTCTCCTATTGACTCTTGTTAGCTTCTAGGGAGGCACAGTAAATGGGAGAGGAATGCTGCAGGCAGGGCCAGTATGAATAATTCAATTAGATTTTTATCTTTTCCCTGAAACATAGTTATCTTGAACTTAATCAACACAGTTGGGAGAAGCTGATAAAAAAAAAAAATGAACTGTTTGGAGTCACTATATATTTTTTATTGTGGTAAATATGTATGTAATCATGTATCTTGTCAATCACAAGTTGCGTGGATTACCTAAAAGTTTTTTTTGAAAAAATCTAGTGATGTAATTTGTCTTTTTGACATGCTTGTTGAGCAGTTTTAATGTATTATGCGGGTGTGTGTGCATTAAAATTACGATATAAATGGGACATAGTCACCTCTTTGCTGATTGCTTTAAAAGGTTTTAGGAAAACCCCACTATTTGTAGTTTATACGTCTATACTTTTCAGAGCCATAAAATGCTTAGAGGACAAAATAAGAAATGGTCTTTGCTGTACCACTGACCATTTGTTTTCAAGTCATGCTTCTTTGGGTCTCATTCTTTTCATTTTTAACATTGGGGAGTTGAAATATAATCTCTAAACTCTGACACTTCGTGATTTTATGATTCTACAAAGTCTCCCTACCCTCAAATTGGACAAAATGACTATTTCATATTTGTTATCATTAAAAGGAATGAATTCTAGGCAGAATCATTCTGTGTATTCCCTCTATTCCACAGTAGTTCTTCACGTACGTGTTTGCTTTAAATGGTTGTATACGAACAGTTTTAAAAAGTGGCTACAACATTACAGAATAAATGTTTTAGAAAATACAGTAAACTTTTTTTTTTTTAATTTTTGAGAGTAAAAGAATAGTAAACATAACTATATTTGGGGATTCTGAATATTCCATCCTACATTAAGTGTGTAACTTGAGAGATTTGCATGGATATTTCATCTTTTTGAGGCACACACAAGTCTGGGTTACTTGGACAGATCACATAATTCTGACATATGCCAGCATGAGCCTTGGTGTACTGTGGAAGCTGTGTAGTAAACCTCAAGCCAGGTATGAGTGCAATAGATACACTCTTTCTTGCCGGTGTGAAATTCCATATTTAACTAAAATGGAATAGCAATATCTGGATTAATGATGAGCATTGTTGAAGGCAATTAGCTGGTTGACTAGCTCCAGGTTCAGACATTATTACTTCTAAATGTTCTCTCACAAACTTAAATCTCATGGGAACATCGCCTGGCTTTGCTCTTTATTTTCTTATTGGCTTACCATCTAGGTGTCCTTAAAAACGACGCCCCCACCTCCCCCAAAAAAAGACATCTTGTAGCCAGGATGACTCTTTGAAGAATATTTAGGGTTTTGGGAAAAAATATGTATATATTTTATGTATAATGTACACTATATAATACATATTATATAATATATATTATATTTCTCTTACATTATGGAAGGATTAAATTGCCTGTAATTTTCTGAATAAGCTTCCGTATAGAAAACAAAATGTATACTTCAGATGTTATTAAATAAAGCCACATAGAACTGACATACCTACCAATGGAGAGTCAAAGTAGAGCCTATAATGCTGTGCAACTTAAAAAAACAAAGGTTTTATACCAACTCTTCTAAAGCAGCTCTCATCAGGAATACAGTCTTTGGGACTCCAACAAACTAACTCCTTCTTCTTATGTTAATTATGATAACAGTCATGTCACTTGATTTCACAGAAGCAAGCAGGCAGCATTAAGCTTTCAGTAAATCAACTATTTTCTTTTCTCGTAGCCTGTTTACAAATAGATATTGATCTTTTTTTTTTGTTGTTCATGACACATATTTGCTCCAAATTCTGTCTTAGGATGTAAGTGCAACAGATGAAGCCTACCCTTTATTGAACATTTATTATGGTCTAGGACCGAAATGCTTTACACATTTTATCTCATTCAATCTTCACAAATACCCTAGTAATCTAACCTTATAGATTAAGATACTGAAGCTTAAATAGGTTAAGACAGTTATCTAGACTCAACAACATGGCATGTGTCTTAAAGTTTAATTTGAAACTAGTTGTTTATGATTCTGAAGCTTATGCTTTAATGGCTGTGTTAAACTGCCTCCAAAAGTACATGATGTATTCTGATGACAACATGATCGTCTCTGTGGGAAAATGGGATAGTCTCATCCTTTTCGTTTTGGGAAATTCATACTCAGACATCTGTTTTCTGCCTAGCCTTACTCTAACCACCCTCTGTAGACATGTATTACTGTTCTGACAAATTCTCCCTTGCCTGAGCCAAATTATATTGTCTGTTCTTTTATTTGGAGAGAGGGTTCTGTGTCTTATTCCTCCCGCCTATACCTCTAATATAGGATACCTGGCCTATGAAATGTTTGTTGAGTGAGCGAACACATTTAAACTGAGTTTTAAAGATTAGGTAACATTTGGACTTGGAAAGATGTAGTGACAAAATCATCTGACAGAAAGATGTTGGAGATGTGTATTTTGGGTTTCGACTCTAGTCAACTCCAGAGAAGATCCCTTTATGTCTAGACAGATCCATATAGGGCTCGTCCAGTTTAAGCTGCTGCAGAATAAAATAAGTATCTATTGCCTTTCTTGCTGTCAAAATCAAGTCAATGAAAATTATATTCTATCATCCAAGCTAATAATAAAATTATCCTTTAATTTTCCTCAAGCCATTGATTGCTAATTGTCTGATGCTATCTCTCTTTTTATTGTATGCTCAATGTGTTATGGACCATATGTTTTGATCTGCAGAGTCTTAACACATACATATGAGCAGTACTGAAAGAAATTCTAAAAAAATAAAGCAAGGAAATTTGTGAAAAATTTATTTTTTTAAATATAGGATGGATATAAAGTTATAGTAAACTCATGATCTCTTGTATTCAGATATGTTCGCTTATGTGGAAAAACTAAATGCCAGGAATTAGTGGTCAAGAGAGAGAATTTTAAAAATTCTGTGAACCATATCTGGTTCATGAGCCCAGGGAATCATGCAGTGCATGTAATCTGTTATGTTGCAGTGACGGGAAAAATGAGAACCGTTATGGTAGACCAAGCTTCACAGGTAGAATAGCAATAAATAGAAATTCAATATCTATATTTGAGTTCATATGCAACCTATTTCCGCCTTTTCATATGCATTCAATTACATAATTTTGGCTGAAGATACTAATTTTCCTGATGAGACAGATCCTTCGTGGATACTGTGATTAACAATGTTAAAAACAGGTTAATCGATTTTTTAGACCTAGTTGAATGAAGTACAAGCTCAAAGATCAACCAACTCTCCATATAGTACTTGCAATCTTACATAAAAAATAAGAGATATCATTCTAAAAATTATAACGTTATTATTAAAAATAATTAAATGTCCCACGGTATGCATATGCATATGATGAATCATTTAAATAGATTCATTACTTGTACATTTTGTAATGAAAGTTTACATCTTTGACGTGTGTGTGTGTGTATATGCACTTGCATGTGTGTGCATGCACACATGCAAATGGCAGGCAATGAAAAATAACAATTCACTTATGGAGCCACTGAATCCTGTCATGATAAGAATGAATTGAAGAATTCACATCAATAAAGAGGGAGGAAAGATATTATATATAAAATTATCATAAAATAATATTCTCATTGCTATATCTATCCAAGATCCATATATGATACGACTGTAACAGTCTTCCATAAATGAAGTGGAAACTTACAACACAAGTATTTTGCCCATAACAGCAGAGCAAATCTTTTTTTATTAACTGAGTTGAACTTTAAAATTATGTTATGACCAAAAATCAATAAAGAGAAACTGATTTAAGTTCATCCAAGTGTGAAGGGGTTTATTACCAGTGCTACATCACTCTAATGATGTTCTCTTAAAAATTTGTTTTTGAGATATATTGCATCTATTATTGCTAAAAGGATAAAACTGCAAAGCAACCTTGGACATTAATAAATCAATTTAAGAAAAATAGACATGTAGCCAAAGGAAAAGCAAAATTCAGTTTAGAAGTTTTAAATGTTAGGTAATTATAGGTAAACTATACCCACATCAAATTGCTAATAGGGATTTCCTTCACCGGAATTTTTTTTTCTTAGCTAGCAAGCTATTGTCCTTGTTAGTAATTTCCCAGCATGATGATAAGTAATATTTCTAAGGCTTGTTTTCCCTTTTAACCTTCAAGGTAGAAAACTACTATAAAACACAAAAACGAATGTTTTGTGAACTGAATTTCTGAAATTATTACCCTCATTTTCTTATTCTCTTCCATACTGCATAGACTATATCAGACTTGTGTTAAAAATATTCAGAAATCATAACTAATTTAATAAAATACATTCATTAAAATGTGAACCATACACACATCAAGATGAGTTTATATGCTTTTAGCCCTTGATAATTTTCCTGTACTTTTCATCCTTTTATACCTCTCAATAATTTTGTTTCCAATGTATATATTTATTTATTGACTTTTTCCTAGGAATATTTGAATTGTAGCACATAAATATATGTGATATAATAGAATTTTTAAGGTTGACTTTATTAGTTATTTGAAGGATCACATACAGACTAGGGTTTATATACTAAGTGTACATCTCTATGATTTTCCATAAAGGAGGTATACCTATGTAATGATCACCCAGATCAGATAATAGAACATACACCAACCTCAAAAGTATCTCTCTTGCTGGCACCCACTCACTATTTCTCTCTTCTCCAAAAGTAACCGCAACCTGATGTGTAACACCATTCATAAAGTGTGTATTCTTCTCTTTCTGGTGTCATTCACTCAATACTATATTTGTGAGAGATTCAGTACCAGTAGTTTAATCATTTCCTTTCTGTTTAGTATCATTTCTTATGAATACACCATAATTTATTTTTCAATTCTATTATTATTGAGCATGTGAATGGTTACTATTTGGTGCTCTATCACTAAGGACACGGTCATCAGGAATATACAGTCTTATAATCTTTAAGAGAAGGCTGATATTAATTAAACTAGTAATTCTAACTTTGTATGTTAAGTGCTCTGCAGTACAAAGTGCTCTGTAGGAACTTATCAGGGGCATCTGCCCTTCAGTAAGATACGTATACGGAGAGGAGGAGGCACTTTCTAACAAGAGTAGTGTTTCAGTAGGTATTTGAGGGCTGAGTGGAAGTTAGGTAAAGACTGAACAGCAGAGATACAGGTGGGAGGTATGGTTGCATAAGCCTTAGATGATGGTGGCCTGGAGTGATGTAGTGACAATGGAATAAAAAAGAGAGTAGGTTCAGAGATATTTAAGATGTAGTGAGTAATTAGATTTGGTGAGTAAGGGGAGAGTCGAGGATGGCAATCTGTTTTATGGCTTGGAAGACTGGGTGGAAGACTGAGATAACGAACCCATGAGGAGGGGTAACATAACAAAAACCACAAAAAACAAGCAGGTTTAAAGACAGAAAAGAGGTAATCACCGTTTGGACATGATGAGATAGAGATGCCAAGTGGAAATGTCCTGGAAATTGGGAGTTATGAGTTTTGAGTTAAAAAATGTGGACTAGGTTGGAGATTATAGATTAGGAGTTATTCAACATGTAAAATATAATTAAAACGATGGAGGCAGATGAGATCACTCAGGGAGTGTTTATACAATAATATAAAAGAGGTCTTAGAGTACAACATTGAGGACTAGATGATACCGAGAGACATTTTTATCTGACTATCAACTGATGCTCATTTGTTCTCGTTTCATAGAAGGCAAGCAATGTAATGGCATGAAAATTTCACTAACCAATAATAATTTATAACAATTTCTGTTTTTATAAATCCCACTCTAGTAACCCTGTTGTATATCCCCATCCATTGAATCAGCCTTTTGGGTCAACTGTATCTATGATTAGTAGATATTTTAAACATGACAATGCAAATAAAATATCAGGTGGCTGTAATGAAACTGAATATCTTGTAGAAGATAGAGCATTTCTTGAAGTCAATGAATGTGATATTGAAAAATTTCAAGAATCACAGGCAAAGCTTCTGATAAATGAGTATCTGGTATTTATATAGGTTCTCATTCTTTCTATTATTTACTCTTCATTTCTATTAATTTCATTATTTTTATGTATATTTCATAGAACGTCGTTATAATTTCTGAGTTTATATAATGTCAGATCCTATTAGAAATTGTTCACTGTACTACTGGCAAAATAGTTTCTAAGATGTTTTGCACTGTCCTACTGTGGCTGCTGCACTTTTCTTTGTTCTTCATTCTTTATTTCAGTTTCTTTTTTCTCCCATTGCTTTCTGCACATCTGTGCATATCAATGTGTTATGATGTGTTCTTTGATAATAGTATGTCTCAGGCCTCCATGAGTATCCATTATGTCCTTTTAACTGCAGGCTAAATGACCTCAGAATGAAACTATTTTCTTTCTATGCTGACCTTCCTACCTATTGTATTTTCATATTCAAAATCTAATCCTGAAAAGGAATTTAGGTCAATCAAGCAAGAGACATGAACATAATCAGGCTCTCTTTGAATGGTTTGGATGATGGGAGGGGTGTCTTTTCTCTACTGTGGACTATTGAATAGGAAATAGCAAACATATTGGCCCATAAAATTCCCTTACTACCCTTTAGTATCTCTAAAAGAAAAAACAGAACTATTAGTAAGGTAAACTTTATACTATTAAAAAATAATTTATGTTGAAAACTAATTTAATTCTTAATATGAACCGTATTAGTTTCTTTTAGAATCATAGTCAATACTTAATTGTCCTCTGCAAAAAAGTATGTCCAGTATCAAATGATGAATACATTTAGGGGTGGCAAGGTTATAAATTTTTCCTAATTCCATAATTCTGCATTTTAACTTGTTGACATTTGTCACTTTTTATAGTTCTTCTATCCAGAAAGATATAATTTACACAGGCTTTATAGGTATAATTTAAAATACTTTGATAATGAACTTCACCTGAATAACAATGCAATAAACACCTATATAATATTCATTGAGCATATATTAGTGTACCAGATTTTTTAAACACATTATCTCATATATACCTCATAAAAAAACTTACTGCCGTCGAGTCAATTCCGACTCATAGTGACCCCATAGGATTTCCAAGACTGTAAATCTTTTTTGGAAGCAGATTGCCACATCTTTCTCCTACGATGCTGCTGATGGTTTCAAACCACCGACCTTTCAATTAGCAGTCGATTACTTTAACCACTGCACCAGGGCTTGTTATAAACCTCATAGTAACTAATAATATGTAAATACTATTGTTACACCTTTTACAGATATGGATATTGAATCATAGAAATGTTAAAGCAATTTGTCAAAATCCATACCACTAATAAATGAGAAAGTATTTTAATCCAAGTGGTTACAATACTAGCATGTACTTTCTAAATGTCTATTCTCTATGACACCACTGAAAGTAGATGGGCAAAATGTATTGTGGAATGTTGGGAAAATATCATGATATCAATGCTATCTCAATACCAGCACAAACCACAATTGGATTTTTTGAGAAAAACGTATTCAGAAGTAGCAATCTTCAAAATGACTTTGCAAATTAATATATTTTAATATCAAAGGAATAGCATATATACATTGAGATGAAAAGAGTAATATGCATTTTAAAATGGTTATCATTAATGTCTTACTATGTAGTTCTGTACTGGTTTTAAATGAGAATGTTTCATATGCAGAAAATTCAGTTACACAAGACTTCATCTAAGTTGGACATTTTGGGTGTCTGTGACATCAATTTTATTTCCATAGGAAAGATTATGAGTATGCTTGTAAAGAAATTATGGAGTCAGAAAGTCTCCAGTATAACACAGATGCTATCAACGTTTAGAAAATGGAAAGATCTATAAAATTTTTATATGAGCTGGGATACAAGTGGATTTAAATTTTAGCCCAATGAAATACATAGTAGATATATTAACAAAATATTTTTCTGAGTTAAAAATATTTTTTTGAAACTATTTTCATAGTTTCCTTAAAGGATAATAGAGTGAAAAAGAAAAAAAAGTTCCTTAAGCTGCATGTTTAATTACTCGTATAAAGGTATTTTTCATTTAATTGAAAGAGCAAGAAATAGAGAAGTCAATTCCATTTTTTTTTTTCCTTTAGATGAGCATGTATCTACTGAAGGCCAGAAGTTTAAAGGATTGTTTGAAGTGATACAATTGTTATTGGCATATTTTGTCAGTTTGTATTTTAAGATGTCTGTCTCCTCTTCAGCAAGCAAAAAATCTCCTCTTTGTTTTGAATTCCCACTGCCTCCAATCATCCATTAACTTCCTCAACATTATCATACTATCCAACTTTCTTATGTTGCTTTTCAAGACTAGTGAGTTTCTTCCTTCCTTGTCATCATAATTCCCTCCCTCTGATTCTAAATCTCAACTGTATCCTATTCCAACATAAGCTCTTGCCGTAGCCATTTTTATGTAGTGCATGGTTTGTCTCCCCTTCACCCAGGTCTCTTTTCTGTTATGAAACCTTGCTCCAGTTTTTAGGTGATACGAACAGAAGGTAGCTGTAGCACAGTGGTTAAGGATGGAAGTTCTGGAGCTAGGCTGTCTGGATTTAAATCCTACATTTAATACTAACTTTGAACAAGTTACTCAACTTCTATTCCTGAACTGAAAATGAGGTAGGGAATAATACAATATTTTAGAAAAGTTATTTAGATTAAATGAGATAATAGATACAGAGCTCTAAAAGAAAGAGTACCTGGAATAAATAGCCATTATTATTGTCATCTTTTATTTAATGCTTAAAAAAGTGTCTCTATAAAATTGGAACTCGATCATTAATCATTTCTTTACTGTTTTCAAATTTTATAAAATATTTTTAAATAAAGAGGCTATAAATTCTAAAATAAAGAGAATATAAAGCAATAAAATAAGCAGATATTTAAATTCTGTGTTACAGTAACTTTTTCTTAATGGATTACACCAACCCACATTATTTTTCATGGTACACTGAAACTCAGTTTTAAACAAGTATAAGATTTTAATTAGCTGTTTTTTGCATTATACTTAATTGTTCATATAATTATTTAAATTCCATAAAAATGAAAGAAATATTTAGAAACTCATACGATTTTTAGAAGAAAGTGGCAGGATGTGAGAAGGGAACTAACACTAATATTACAAAAAATCTCTAATCTAAACCCTTTAAGTAGATGATCTCCTCCACTATAAAACAGGTAATACTCTCTCCATTTTATAGATGTGGAGATTAAATGTAGAGAATTCAAATAATTTGACAAGGTAATAAATTGCAAATCCAAATCTGTCATATTGCAAAGTCTAGGCTGTTTCATAACTGTGGGATTTGTATATGGCCTTCTCCATAAGCAATCCTATCCCAAATGATCTCTAAAAAATTCTTTAATTCTTATACTTTCTATTGATAGCCTATATTTAATGTAGCATTGAACAGATTTAGACCTGATTCCACTTCAGTTGAAATGATGCTTCACTATTCTTTGAGTTCATGTTTTAAATGAACATGTTTTACAGCACATGCTCAAAGACAAATTAATTTTCTTTCAATCATATATTATTATATAACACCAGAAACTATTGCTTCCAACTATTTAGGATTAGTCACTGGAAAACAAACAGATGATTCCATTTGTTGAAAAGACTTTCTAACACAAATCGAGATCTGCTACCATTGCTTATATTGACTCTACATTCTTTTCTCTCTCCAATGTGACTAAATCTGCTACATTTCTCTTATTGTAGTAGTCATCACAAGGATTTTTATGAGAATCTTTTAGGCTTGCCAAAAGGTTTTATAATGCCATCCCTGATCATTTATGGTTGCTTTTAATAGGAAACAAATGGAAGAATTTGAGATGACTTTTCTAGAGTATGTTTATATCCAATTCCAGTTTAGAAATTCATACAGAATAGACATTTGTAAGGAGTTCCTGGGTAGCACAAATGGTTAAGCACTGAACTACTCGCCCAAAAGTTGGTGGTTCGAACCCATCCAAAGGCACCTCAGAATACAGGCCTGGCGATCTTCTTCCGGAAGTTTACAGCCTTGAAAACACTGTGGAGCGGTTCTGTTCTGCACACATGGGATCTCTAAGAGCTGGAATCGACTGGAAGGCAACTAACAACAATAGGCATTCATAAGCATCATTCTGTTCTAAGATATCAAATATTATTCATATGAAACGAGATTTTGTTCAATACCTGTCAAGAAAAAACAAAGAAACAACACAACAATGTGGTGAACTACAAATCATAGAATTGATGATCATGCTGTTTATGGTACCCTAGAAATCTGAGCAAATGGGACTTTTAAGAGAAGAACAGATTGAGATCATAGTGCATGTGAACAGGGAGTGTCATTAGACCTAAGTCATTCTCACTTACTTCTTTTTTAATTTAATGTGTGATAATAGTAAATGTTTACAAAAAAGATCACGACTAAATATTTTACATATTACCTCATTTAATCCCATGCAGTAGATACAAACATTAAGACATTTTATGAATGTAACTAAGTAATTCGCTTAAGGTCACAGAGCTATAAGGGCTGACCCAGGACTTGAATCCAGACAATCTGACTTCAGTGATATATCCCTTTTTAAATCATTATTTGACTGCCTCCAATTACCCATCAGTCCCCCTCTTGGATCCCCCTTCGCTTATGTCAGATCCTGGGCTAGGTGCTAGGGTTACAATGATATACAGGGTAACCCACTACCATCAAGTCGATTCTGACTCATATCAATTCTATAGGACAGAGTAGAATTGCCCCATAGGGTTTCCAAGTCTGTAAATCTTCATAGATGTGGACTGACACATATTTCTCCTGTGGAGCGGCTGGTGGGCTAGAACTGCCAACCTTTCGGTTAACAGACCAGCGCTTAACCACCGTGCCACCAGGGCTCCTTATATACAGGGTAGACCTGAGATAACTGGTCAGAGTTACACTGACAGTCTGTTACCATAAAACACATCAGTGGAACAGGGCCATATGAGAACCAAATGGCTAGCAAATCTTTACTAGCTCAGTGATAAAACAAAATTAAGAGAAGTCAGAACCACTGAATTACAAAAGAAATGCATAAAATTATCTTACGTGTAGTAAAGACTTAACAGGTTTTTCTCCCATACCTTAGGATATTTGAAGAAACCAGAACAGTCTTTCCTCTCGGACTTTCCAATTATTACTCAGAAAGCTCTTTCCAAAGGCCTCTGACATCAGATTAAGATGTTAGATAACCAAATCATTTCCGAAAAATCTATTTTGTTTTTAAAAAGTGATGATTGATGCCTTTTGAGTAACTGGCAAGTTATGTTACATCTCGCTGATTCATGTTATTTTTCGACTTCCTCATTCTATCATATCCCACTACACAGAGAAGATATCATATAAATATTTGTTGTTGACATGTAACAATGCTTATGGCAAATAAGACCATGGTACTTGATACTTGAATGGTGTTAGTTTGCAAGTATCAATTTTAATTTCAATATTTAGGATTTTTTGGAATTGAGAAGGTAAATTGCACAATTTTCACTAGCAGTGTGGCAATGATATTTTTAAGAGTATAAATTCCTTTAGAATAGTTCACATAATGTACTATAAAATTATTTTCTCTTAGTTGACCAAAGGAGCCTTGGTGGCATAGTGGTTAAGAGCTCGTCTGCTAACCAAAAGGTCAGCAGTTCAAATCCACAGGCTGCTCCTTGGAAACCATATGGGGCAGTTCTACTCTGTCCTATAGGGTTGCTATGAGTTGGAATCGACTCAATGGCAGTGGGTTTTGTTTTTACAGGTTTAGTTGACCGAAGAAGAGACAGATACCTAAACCCATTGTTTTTACTTTTTCATCTTTGTCTAAAAACAAAGGTAGAAATAAAAATATGGAGATTAGGTAATCAGATTAATATAACATTTGACAAAAAATAATGCATTGAGAGAGTCAGGAAGGTTTAGAACTGTGATCCCATTGAATGTAAATTTTATCTTTGGAAGTAATCACAAATACTGTTATTGAAGGAAGCCGCTGGTTGAACTCCACCATTCTTTATCCTTTATCCATGCACAACCAAACAAAATGGAAAAGAGTACATCTTGTTTCGAAACAAAAAAATAATTATCATTTTGTAAAAAAAGAAATAAAGAAAAAAAAGAAGAAGAAACAGTTTTTTACCTCCAGGGCTAATTCCTTCTCTTCCTTCAGGTCTTCAGTCAAAAGCCCATTATTCCAGGAAAGCCTGTGCATCACCTTATCTAAACTTTCAACCCCTATCACCTCATTATTTTTTCTCCTTAATACATAGTACTACTGTAAAACATACTGTGTAATATGTTTATTTCCTTTTATTTTCAGTCTTTCCCTCTATATGTAAGCTCCTGAAGAGCAGGGATTTCTAACGCTTTTTTTCACTTTTGTACCCTCTGTGACTCACACATAGTAGATGTTCAATTAATAAATATTTTAAATGAAATAATTTATATAAAATTATATGTTATATAAAATTATTAAGTGTTAAGTGTTATTGTTGTTAATGTAATGTTACTAATATAACTAGCTAATATATTTAAAAAAATTTGCCCATCCCTGGATAAGGCCTGCCGGGGGGCAGAGGTCCTGCCACCATACTGCAGGAAGGATGTGCTGGGCAGGTCCAGGATCAGACTCCAAGATGCAGCCTCAGCTCTTCTCTACCGAGGGCTTGTCAGGCTGAGGGCTGCCCCGAGCAGCAGTTAAAAAAAAATCACCAAAATTGAAGGGTGAGACAGTACACAATACTGGGGAAACCAGCA
>NW_004443977.1:3146261-3150470 GCF_000243295.1 Trichechus manatus latirostris | reverse complement strand
GGAGGGAGTTGACATGTCGTGGGGTTGTTAATCAATGTCATAAAACAATATGTGTACTGACTGTTTAATGAGAAACTATTTGTTCTGTAAACCTTCACCTGAAGTACAATTAAAAAAAAAATCACCAAAATTATTCTACATAGATCCGATAGTTTTTAATGATATTTTACTCATTGGTAATATATTTTGGCTAAAAAAATATTGCTGCTTCATGTGTCAGAACTAGATTTTTAGAGAAATCTAGCTTCCATGGATTGAAGTTTGCATTTCTTTGGATTAGTAAAGGCAGCCTTGTTAATATTACTCAGCTTCATTGATCTGTATTGTATAGTTAAGATGAACTCGATGCATACATTTATATTTCAGCATCAAAAATATCCTCAGTGCCTATCATGTACCTGGTATATAGCAAGTTCTCAATATACGTTTATTGAGTAAATGAATGAGTGAACATAGAAATGAAAAACATGCACTACTGATAAAATCGATAAAAATTAGCATCACTAACTTTAATAATAATTAGCACAACTATTTTAAATAAAAGTAAATGTCCATTAAAATGAAGGGATATAGAGTGGAGTATTTGTTTTAGTGGGTTTATTAAATGCAATTTATACTACAATTCTAGCTTTGTAACCCAACTAACTTCATTTAACAAACATTACTTGAGTGTCACTATCACTGTTCAGAATACAGCATGAATAAGACAGAGTACATTACACCATGATCTTTGTCCCCACCCCTACTTTCTCTCTTTCCTCTCTTACACACATATAAGCATATATACCTCACGCGATAAGTGCCAACAAAGATCAAAAGAGAATAGAAAGCATGTATGGTTCTAAACGTATGATATACATGACAGTTCCACGAAAGAGGCAACACTCAAAGGATTGACTGATATTCTGTGGAATATCAATAGTCCACTGCTTTCTGGAGAGCTGACCAAGAATGTAGGCAGAGAGGACAGTAAGGCAATACCATAGATTGTTCAAACATGGTGTCGGGATAAAATGTAGGATAAATAAGAAAAAATAATTCCCTTTAGATAATTTTTTTTTACTTTTGTATTTTTAATTATATATTTTTAATTATGGTAAAGTTCACATGACATAAAATTTACCATTGTAGCCATTTTTGAGTGTACAATTCCAGTGGTATATGAATTTTGAAATACAGAATGTACCTCAGTATTTTCAGTGCCCTTTTTAAATGGAGAAACTATTTTGACATGTTTATCCTTTAAAGGAAGCAATATTATTTTAAGAACATTAGAGATCAAAATTTAAGGTTAGCCAATTAAGAGCATGTTTGATAATTTTTAAACCACCTCTGAAAGTATTTATTGATTAAATTGAGAGTGAAACAAAAAATCCACTTCGATGTCTGGATCCACCTTACTAAAACAGTCCGGAATACCATACTGAGAACCACAGGTTCCACTTAACAGGTTCAATCAGCCTGAGCTGTGTTAAAATCAGGGCTAAAATAAACACTCCTGAACTCTTTTGAACTATTCTAATATATTTAGAGAGCATTTCATGTTGTGTAAAGAAGAAAACAGCATGCCCCACTGATTTTTATGTGTTTTAAAAGGTAATTTAACATAGTTATGGTTGCATGCTAATGTGCTCGTAGGAAAGAAGGAAAACAATCAAGAAACATAGGATAATTCAATATCAGGGCAAGTTATAAAAGAAAGAAAACTCGACGAATTAAATTTTAAGTGAATTTCCTCAATATCTAATTGAATAGTAATTCCAGGAAAAGAGAACTTTAATGTGTATGCCGTCTGAATTTCTGTTGGTTTTACAAATTGAACTCAGAGGAGTTGACATTTCTTCAAATTCTTCCTGGAAACATATTTCACAAGTGCTGCTTACCAATTCAGATATAAATACGACCCTATTGACTAATAGATTCCTCCAGACAGGGTTATAAAACCACTCTGGTGGAGACCATATTTAGCGTTCTCTAATTGTAGGTATGCGGAATGCTAATTAGTTGTGTGACACTAATTAGTTAGCACCCCCCAAGTGTCTTTTAAGTGAAAATATTTCCTTTTGGATCCTCTTAGAGGAAATGTGGTCTTTCTTAGGAAGGGAATATTCATAATTCATAATCAGTATTAAATTTTTTTTGCTTCTGAGTCAAACTCTTCTACCCTTTTTTGAACACCATGTATTGCAAAGTTGCTAGTCAGTTGGCCTCATTAACATTATTATTATTATATTTATTTGGAAAACACTTTCATGCCAGTCATAGTTTCAAGCTCTTTACAAATATTAGCTTTTTTAATCCTCATAATAGCTCTATGATGTAGGTACCATTAGCACTAATTTTAATTATTAAAACTTTCTGGTTAATTAGCACTGTAGACACAAACAATATTCATTTATAGTTTTTTTCCATTTTAACTTTCTGAAATATCTCACAAGATGAAATTTTCTCCAAAGTTATATTTAGAACCAAACACTAGGAAAGACTATAATACAAAGTGTATTATTAGAGTAAGAGTTTATATGTATGACTTCACCTCTTGGTCTGCACATTCCTTCCCCCGTATGCTCCCTAATGTAGTGGGTTGGTTTGCCACTGAATATATCTGGGTAAGTTAGTACCCCCATGATGGAATGAATGAAATAGATCCTATTTTATGTTGTCTTGAAGAAGGGGGCTAACTTAGTTAAACTTAGACCACCACTGATTTCTGACGTGAAATTCATATTAAAGTTAAGTTTGGCTTCAAAATGTATTTAGTCAGAAACCTGGCCTAAACTGACATTTGAGACTGTTTTTAGCCTCTGTTGACCCCACTTATTGTGAATTTAAGGAGCCCTGGTGTCACAGTGGTTAAAGCACTCAGCTGCTAATCAAAAGGTTGGTGATTGGAACACATCAGCCCTCTGCAGGAGAAAGATGTGGCAGTCTGCTTCCATAAAGATTTACAGCCTTAGAAACCCTATGGGGCAGTTCTACCCTGTCCTATAGACTGACTATGAGTCAGAATCGACTTGACGGCAGTAGGTTTATTATGAATTTTTATAGGTTTCACTGCAGAATTATTCAAGTGAGGAAATAATGGGGTGCTGCAGGTGAGGCGTGACATGATATATTTTACATGCACTGAATACCTACCTAAAATTCAAAAAGTTCCGAATTCCTGAATAAATCTGGCTCCAAGGGTTTTGGAGATGGTGGACCTGTAACAAAACCACTTAATAAAAGACTTGGCACATAACTCCACAATTAATTTACCTATTTTATTATTAGTTTGGGTACTCATGAGAAGTTGACGTGAAAAAGAAGCCACATTATTTAATTCAATTTATGTCAATGGAGCTACAAATATTAGCTTACTTAATAATAATATTGAAGAAAATTTTGCCAGATCAATAAAAAAGCATTCTAATTTAACGTTAGCACTTTTATGAGATTCCTGTTCGTTTCCTTATTTTTAATACAGTGTAAAACTGCATTGGAAATCCTGGTGGCATAATGGTTAACAGCTGTGGCTGCTAACCAAAAGGTCAGCAGTTCAAATCCACCAGGTGCTCCTTGGAACCCTGTGGGGCAGTTCTACTCTGTCCTGTATGGTCGCTTTGAGTCGAAATCAACTTGATGGCAATGGGTTTGGTAAAACTGCATTGCATCATTTAAAATTTCAGGTACATTCTAAAGTCTTACATTAAAATTGTTTGTAGAACTTTCACAAGATGTTTACCTGTTTCGAAATAATTTTGTTTGGATCAGTGTTTCTGGGCGGGCATGGATAACTACCTTACAATGAAAAATAAATAAATAAGTAAAACCTTTCCATTCCCCTGGCCTCCCCCTACTTCTCAGAAGTTGCATAAAGGAAAAAGCAGTATGACTGGAGGGAATCAGGACTATTCAAGCGCGTATGCCCTTGGTTCTGGTCAGTGTAATGTTTCCTTGGTTACTTACAACATGGGACAAACACTTCTGAAATAAACTCTTGAAGTACACTTTTTAATATGATTTATAGAAGTGAGATATGGGGAATATTTTAAACCGTGTTTGTGTCATTCATTTTTATTTTATAGAGACAATGTTTGTGAAAACAATAAGGAACTTAAATGAATTATGCTTATGTGATCTGTCAATCAAAAATTATGCCTTAGGGAATTTTTAAGGTGGAAGAACATTACCTACCTGATATTGTATTATATTTTGTGACCCTATAGG
>NW_004443977.1:3132176-3143244 GCF_000243295.1 Trichechus manatus latirostris | reverse complement strand
CTTTCCTGTCTTTTTAACTGTCTTTTGCTTTCTTCGTGTATGATGTCCTTGATGTTATCCCACAACTTGTTTGGTGTTTGGTCATTAGTGTTCAATGCATCAAATCTATTCTTGAGATGGTCTCTAAATGCAGGTGGTATATACTCAAGGTTGTACTTTGGCTCTCGTGGACTGGTTTTAATTTTCTTTAAGTTCAACTTGAACTTGCAGATAAGCAATTGATGATCTGTTCCACAGTCTGCCCCTGGCCTTCTGACTGATGATACTGAGCTTCTCCATCATCTCTTTCCACAGATGTAGTCAACTTGATTATTGTGTATTCCATCTGATGAGGTTCACTTGTATAGTCACCATTTATGTTGTTTAAAAAAAGGTATTTGCAATGAAAAAGTCATTGGTCTTGCAGAATTCTATCATAAAATCTCAGGTGTTGTTTCTATCACCAAAACTGTATTTTCCAACTTCTGATCCTTCTTTGTTTCCAGCTTTTGCATTCCAGTCTTCAGTAATTATCAATGCATCTTTAGTGCATGTTTGTTCAATTTCAGATTGCAGAATTTGGTAAAAATTTTCAGTTTATTCACCTTTGGCATTAGTGGTTGGTGTGTAAATTTGAACTATCGCTCTATTAACTGGTCTTCCTTGTAGATTTATGAATATTATCCTATCACTGACAGTATTGTATTTCAGGATATATCTTGAAATGTTCTTTTTGACAGCAAATACAGTGCTGTTCCTCTTCGATTTGTCATTCCCAGCATAGTAGACCATATGATTGTCCAATTCAAAATGGCCAATACTGGTCAATTTCAACTCACTAATGCCTGGGATATCAATATTCAAGTGTTCCATTTCGTTTTTGATAACTTCAATTTTCCTAGATTCATACTTCATACATGCCATGTTCCAATTATTAATGCATGTTTGAGGCTGTTTCTTCTCATTCTGAGTCATGCCACATTAGCATATATATGTCCCAAAAGCTTTACTTCATCCATGTCATTAAGGTCGACTCTATTTTGAGGAGACATCTCTTTCCAGTTATATTTTGAGTACCTTCCTACCTGAAGGCTCATCTTCTGATACTATGTCAGATAATGTTCCACTGTTATTCATAACGTTTTTACTGGACAATTTTTTAGAAGTAGATTGCCAGGTCCTTCTTCCTAGTCAGTCTTAGTCTGGAAGCTCCACTGAAACTACCCACTATGGGTGAAATACCAGTGACGTAGCTTCCAGCAACACACAAGCCACCACAATATGACAAACTGACAGACAAGTGGTGGTGCGGTCATTTAAAGGATAGAAAATATTTTCGTGGCCTTTATATTCAGGAAAGATCAATCCCAGACTGCCTTAGGGACCAAAATATAAATGACTTTTTTTAAGAAAGGAGACTATATATATATATATGTATATTTGTGTGTATGTCTGTATATATGTGTGTGTGTCTGTATATACATACATATATGTACATATATTTCCTCTCATCTTTCCCACAAAAGAAAATTATTTATCTTCATCTTTCCTGCAAAAATCTCTTTTCCTTCTTCTTCCTACCACCTTTGTTTTGCTACCTAACTCTGTTCTATTCTGTCCGTTTTATAGATATATGCCTATAAATCTTCAGCATTTTTAAGCTTTTATCACTTTGCAAGGCTATAAAAAGTTAATAACAGATTTATATTTTTATTAGCATTTATGCTGCAAATGCAGGAGACATCTTAAATTCTAATTTAATGCACCTTTAAAGTCCTTTTTATTAGACTGTTAATTCCCGGCTGTACTGGTTTATTGAAATGTGCATTGCATGTGTGCCATAGTTGAAACAATGGTATGAATATAGAATCGTAAGGAAAAAGTATCTCTAGTAGTTAGGTAAACTACACACTCAACAGTCTTGAAAGTCTACCATAAACATTACTGGCCCATTGAAGCTGTAATAGTGATGACATGTCTTTTAGTACTATAAATAAGGAATTACTCATATACATACATCCTAGATGGGAGATTTTATTTGTAAGCAAAATAAGAGTAAGGTATCTGTTATTTGATGACAATTTTTAAATTCCATTTTTATTCTGAATTTTTATTATACAGTTTAAGAAATATACATCCCTAGAAATCTAGAGTCATAAATAAGTAATAATATCTTCTGGAGAACTAGAATATTATTGTTCTAAGAGTTTTCATGCATTTCACATGAATGAAAACTTTTGTATTTGGTTAAATAAATAGGAAACTGTGCATTTGTCATACTCAATGACCAACCTAATTTTAGTATTTCTCCCACAGGAGCTCATGAACCATTTTCTGCCTCCTTATTTGTATTCTGTGTGTGACCCAGCAGGTGTCAAACTAGAGAAGATTGGGGAAGCAGATCGTCCACCTCTAATTAAATACCTAACATCTCCCCCACCATTTTTATGCACATTTTCCCAAATGGGGAAGCAGATGGCATCACTTGAGCCTCTATAATGACAACCTCCTTTTTGAATTTCTATTGAAATGGAAAAGTGGGGGCAATGCCAATTCAGCAGTTACTGCTCATTCACATAATGGACAAGATGGCAAATTAGTTGGGAGGTTGTTAAAGCACCCTGGAGGTATAAATATAAGCCATCTTCATTGCCACTGCACCAGTCCATCCATCTTCAAACCCAGGAGGGAAAAACATGTGGGTCTTGCTTTATTTTGTACGTAGCAGGAGCTGGCAATAAAGTTCCACAGTAAAATAGGTTTCCAACATTTTCCCTGCCGTTAATTGTAATTTTCCAAGGCTTCCTCTGTGACAGAGTTTACTAAAGGGAGCTTTAGTAAAAAAAACTATCATTAGCTTCATGGATCAATATGGTTTAGGAACTACAAAACAACTTTAATTGCTTAAAAATAGGAAGTATCAGAGGATGCTCCCTCCTCCCCATGGACAGTGAATCACACTATTGATTGGTCTACGGTGTAACTGCACAAAATTTTTAGATATCAGGTGGTCTATCTGGGAATACAAATAAAGTCATTCTACAAGCGGTTACAGTATATGGCTCCTGACAGACCTCCTGAGTAGCCCAGTATGACTCCTTCTCTAAAAGATGTGGCCTCTGTCCATGGTAAAACAAGAAAAGGCTTAAGACCAAAGGCATCGTTGTTCTATTTTTTTCTGTCTGTCCTCCTTTACTATATTTGTCACCATTTGACCAGTGTCTTTTGTCAAGTAATTCTGAGAGAATATAATGACAGAATGGAAAATGTATATGAAAACCTCTTAAAAAATAAACTACAATATAATCTCCATATCCATGGGAAGGTAGGATGATTACAATGCTTAGAGGAAAAAAAGTTGAAATAAATGGTTATGAAAATCAAGGAATTACTACCTCCAAATCCCAGATCAATATGAAGGATTAGCAAAATTCTATTCCAGTTGGAATAATGCCTCACGTAGCTAGTCTGTGTTGATTTTCAAGACTAAATATAGGGGAAATTAGAATTCTGGCAAGAAGAAAATAATAAAGAGTACGTCTGTCTACAACCAGGTTGTAAAATTTTCCATTTCTTAACACACTTTATATTAAAAACAAAGTCAAAACTCA
Organism: Trichechus manatus latirostris; assembly: GCF_000243295.1. NCBI lineage: Eukaryota > Metazoa > Chordata > Mammalia > Sirenia > Trichechidae > Trichechus > Trichechus manatus. Next base: position 3,139,654 of record NW_004443977.1, on the reverse strand, counting down.
TTTGCAGTGACAGAAAAATAGGATGATTCCTTAAACTAGTGGTTCTCAAAGTATGATTCCTAGACAAGCAACATCAGCATTAGCATCAGCATCACCTAGGAAATTGTTAAAACACACATTATTGGGCAGACCTGCACAATCAGAAAATAGGGTAAGATCCAGCAATCTGTACTGTAACAAATCCTCTAGATAATTCTTATTCATTGTGAAGTTTGAGAATCACTGGCTTAGACATTTATTTTATGGAACTGAATTTACTAATGAAATTGTATATTTACTAATAAACTTAGTAATGGTCCAGAGCATATTTTAATTTTTTTAAAATAAATGCCTTAATTCTAGACTAATCAGCGTTCTGTTCCTCAAGGAGAAGCAGGGAAATTTAGCAAATTGGCAATTAGCCAACTAAACCTAACTATTTCAAGTGTGTTAGGATCTTATGTATATAACTCAGTTTTCATATGTTCTTTATATAATTCTGAAAATGCTTTCAGGATGAATGGGAACCATGTTTGGTGTCTTAATTCCTAAAACAATACAAATCTTTGAAATAGGCACACCATACCTGATGAAAATGTGATCTAATTGAAGCAGGACTTCGAGCCAGTTCTTCCTGGTGAAGTCATGGCTGAGGAAACAACACCGCAACAGTCCAGAATTTTAAAAAATTGAGTGAAGCACAACAGTATCCCGAACAGGAAAAATTACATGTGGAAACCCTGCTAAAAACCAAAAAAAACAAAAAACAAAAAACAATTGCCATCAAGTTGATTTCAACTCATAGTGACCCTATAGAGCTAGAAACCTAATTTTCCTCTTTAAAAAAAACGAGGGCAGCGTAGGTGTTGCATAGGAACGAAATCTCTTGCCCATTGGATATTGAGCATGGTCGTAAACAACGCTGCCCCATTCAAAGAGTGAGGCCAGCCATGCCGCTTTGAATGTGTGTCGCTCTCCGCAGTCCTGGGATAATCCAATCTCACACATCATCAGGTTTCTGAAAGATTTCACTCTGCCTCTTCCAAGCCTCCGATTCCTGGGCTTCGACTCGTAAGTTTTCCTGTTAAAGTTACCATTCTGGAGCACTCAAATTGTAAAAATTCAGATTTCTTCCAGTTGCACTTCGTCAGCCATGGCGGAACTGGTTTGAACAGATTCAAAGCCCAGAATTTAAGTATTCAAAATATCTTCATTTAAGGTAAAGATTTCCATCACTAAACTATTAAATGGATGAGCTGGGTTTCTTCTCTCAGGTCTAGGTGTCTTAATATTAATTTGTTGGTATTGACTTCAAAGGCTGCACCTTTTCATTGTAAAGAAACTCGTGGCTGTATGAATAACTTTTAAAATCTAGATTGACTTAAATACGCTTAAGCAGCATAGGTCCCAGGTTCTTAAAATGTAGAAAATATCAGTTATGGATTAAATTGTGTCCCCCAAAAATGTGTGTAAACTTGGCTAGGTCATGATTCCCAGAATTGTGTGATTGTCTACCTTTTTGTCATCTGATATGATTATCCTATGTGTTGTAAATCCTACGTCTATGATGTTAATGAGGCAAGATTAGAGGCAGTTATGTTAATGAGGCAGGACTCAATCTACAAGATTAGGTTGTATCTTGAGTCAGTCTCTTTTGAGATATAAAAGAGAAGTGACAGAGAGACAGAGGGACCTCATTAACACCAAAAAAGAAGAGCTGGAAGAAAGCATGTCCTTTGGACCTGGAGTCCCTGCACAGAGAAGCTCCTAGACCAGGAGAAGATTGATGAAAAAGACCTTCCCCCATAGTCACAGAAAGAGAAAGCCTTCCCATGGAGCTGGTGCCCTGAATTCAGACTTCTAGCCTACTGAATTGTGAGAGAATAAACTTCTGTTTGTTTAAGCCATCCACTTGTGGTATTTCTGTTGTAGCCGCAATAGACAACTAAGAAAATATCTAAGTAGGTCACACCATTTAAATGAACCTCCAATAAAATGCTGACTCAAAAGAATAAAGATAATCAATATATGAAATTATAAAATCTCTTTAGTAAATAAGACTTTTTAGAATGCAATAGCTATCAATGGTTAAAAAAAAGACTGACATTTAAAAATTGTCACTTAAAAAGTAGTTATGCATATAAACATTGTATTTTGTTGTATCTATGTAGACTTTACTACCAAAAAAGTATGCTTTCATTAACCTTACAAAGATATATTCTAATATGATGAATAACATTATAATCTACTAGCAGTAAAGATGATCATATAATTGATCTACATCTTGGTTCTTGTCAGGATACAATTTTTAACCTATCAGTGTCTGATTTTAAAGTATTAGTAAGTGTAATATGACCAAATCACTTAAGTATATTGTATAAACAAAGTAATATGACTCTTTTGCAGCTTAATAGACAGTACTTGGCTATTTGGGGTGAAAGATCTACAAAGATAGAAGAAACCATTTTCTTCAAATTGGACTGAAGTAGAGAACACTTAGACTGCTTAATATTTTTGTAGTATATATTATGTACTTGTAACATATTTAGTGTACTACACTAGAAACATTGTGGAATATAGTCTTGTTTGGAAATTGGGGTATTAAAGTTTCTTATTACTGAGTTCTGTTACGCTGTTCTCAAGAGAAATCCCTGCAAATATTTTAATAATAGAAAGAAATGGAAAGGAAAAAGATGATAGCTTGAAGATGTAGCAGGGTTTTTGGAGGATTTATACAATTTTTATTATCAATAATGAAGAAAAGAGGATCAGAAGTCTTGAAATAAAATGACGATAGAAATAGTTAAGGGTGGGAAGGATGAGCAGAAGATGTGACAGGAGTAGAGATCTGGATATTGTGGAAATAAAGAGGAGCCATCATTTATTTAGTTGATTCAAGGATCAATGAATAAGAAGGCACCAATAATTTTAAATAATAATGAAATAATCAGAATAGCCACAGTAGCACTAATTAGATAACATATACAGCAAAAAAAAATTTTGTGTATCTTATCTGCTCTCAGTTAATATTCAGTATGCATTTAATGAGCACCCATGTCAGGGACAGTGACAGGCAGAGTGTCTATCTATCCTCATGTAGCTTCTGTTCTAACAGGGAAGACAGACAACTGAACACATTGCAAGAATGATGAGTGTATGGAAGATTGTATCAGATAGCATTCACCTAGCCTAAGAAGGAACTCACCAGCCTCTGAAAGGAACTCATGATATTATCTCAAGTTGGAGTCACTTAAATGTCTCTTCTCCTTTGGAGTTACATGCCATCAATTTTATAAAATAGGAACAGATTGAGTCTTGCATATTTTAAAATCCTGTGAGTCTTTTTTAAAACAAAAGATTTAAGACTGATATTCTGGCTGTAAATTTATTTTGGTATTTTTGAACATAAGCTACTTCACTGATTCCATATTGTGGAGTATTTACTGACAGAACATACTATAAAGAAAGAACAACTCCCCCCGTTGAAACTTTAATCGGAGAAATTACCATTTCATGTGCTGATGATTGTAATACAATATTTTAAATGACAGTCTTAATGTTAACAATAATTTAATGTTTTGTACAACATTACAGTATAGCTCTGTTGTGATTATGTGTTTGTTGTCTAGATTGTGCTTTCTTGGACAGTGTTCCTTTGCCTCTCCTTTAGACACTAGAATCAAGTAAAACTGAACTATTTTTGACCTTAGAGCTTAGCCTGTGAGCAATACCTAAAGTCTGATCCTAAACTATAGCAGTGGTAAAAATGTAAGCCTTAACTAATATATTTTTAAATTTTATTTTAAGGGAAAAACATTATTTTAAGAAAAGAACAAGTTTAAAACTCTTTTAATTGCTTTCAGAGAAATGTGAGGAGAAAATAAAGGCAGAAACTAGCCTGAAATTTGTAATTTCTGATAGAACCACTATGAAGTAAAACCAAAAAAGCCCTTTGCCGTTCATTCCGACTCATAGTGAACAGGCCCATAGGGTTTCCAAGGAGCGGCTGGTGGATGCAAACTGCCAACCTTTTGGTTAGCAGCTCTAGGCTGTTAACCGTTGTGCTACCAGGACTCCATGAAGTAAGGGAGTAGCAAACATTTTGACATTCATTATTTAGTTGCACACCTACATCTTCCAGTTTTGTTTTTTTTAAGTTGTTGAACGTTTTTATTGGCTTAGGGGAAAAAATATGAGAAATCTCTACTTCGATTTTCTTATATATTTTTGTTGGTTTATCATGATTTGTTTTATTCTTTGACTCTTCAGTTTATTTTGCTTAAAGAAATAGCAGGGGAAAAAGAGTCATATTCAAGATATTTGGTAATAAGAACATAGAGAGTTTCTTGTTCCAGGATGGGAAGATTCAGTAAAATTTGATTAAAATCAGATCAGGGAAAATTTAGGTCAGGTTAAGGAAAAAGCTGATTTATAGGTTGTCCCTTCCAACCCACACTGGTGTAAGTCGTTTATTGTATTTACTCATGAAGTATATCCAAAGATGACGTTAAGTCTGACAAAAACATAACACAGTTTCCCTGACCTAACCTAGAGATGTCTAACTGACTAGACAGATTATCTGGCACTCTTGACCAGCTAAATCAGACAGAACAGTTAAACTAGTTTGTAGGTCCATATATCATTATCTGGGCAGTGAAGAACCAGGGCTGCTTAACAAAGATGGCATAAGGCAGTTATCCATATGTTTGAAATGATTCAAATGGAGCTTGCAAGAAGCAAGAAGGGACTAAATGACCTCTGGAGGCACTTTCCAGTCCTATGTTTCTCATGTAATCTGATTTAAGTTTTAAATCTATAAGGAGAATACAAACCTATTTTATTTCAAAATGCCCTGGGTTTAGTTAGGTGACAGAAAATTAACAGTAATGTATTCCCTGTAAACAGAAGTTTAAAATCAGTGCTAACATAGCTATTTCGATTAAACATAAATCAATGTAACTTGTAGGATAGTTAACTTTACTGTTTAAATATTCATTAGACAACTGCCTGAGAAATTTTTATGAATTTATTTGCATTTTTAGAACAATGAGACATATTTATAAAATATTGAAATATGTACTTTATATGCACAAGGAGAAGTAAAATTCTTTCTAAAATAGGCTATTATTTGTAAATCAAAGTTTTTTCTCCCCCCCATCACCAAAACCTACTCAAGAGCTGAGATAAAAATTGACTGGTTTTCACATTTTCATATATCCTCTTTAGGCCAAATTTCTTCCCAACTCTATCATTGTCTGTTGCTTCTCCATCCCCTCAGGAACTTATTATCCCCAGACTGGTCCTATTTCCCCAGCAATTCAGACTATGGACTCTATTTAATATCTCTTCTCAGTAAGCATCCCACCCTTACATGGCCATTATGAGTTGTTTAGCTGGCTGTCACTCTGGGAAAGATCTGAAGTATTTATAATGTGCTAGCAGATACAAAATCATCTCTCTGAGGGTGTTTACATTTTAATGGGACATGATTTCCAAATAGCCAAAAAAATGAATCTTTCCTTATACTTTTTCTTTGTAAGAAAGCCAAATGAACTGATGTTGAAATAAAACAATTATTTTGGAGGCATTTGTGAGAATGTTCTGTATTTTGAATATTAAGGGTTTTTTTGGTAATTGCAACACTACATTTTTACTATTTTAAATCTATTTAAAGTTGAAATATTATTTTTTCACTGTATTTTGATTGCAAGATTGGAAAAACAAATAACCAAATAAAAAAACTCAAACAAACATAGAATAGTGAGCATTTACTAGGGTGCTCCACACTGTGCTGGAACAGATGTGTTTGACCGTACTTGAAGGTATCAGGAGGTGGTCAGGAGCAGGGAATTCAGAAAAGTATATAAACCCTGCCTGCTGGAATTCAGAATGTGTTGATTAAATGCAGGGTTTTGAACTAGTTCATTCCAGTTTGAACCCCTGCTGAGAATCTGCATTTCTAACAGGTTCCTGGGTGATGCTAATGTTGCTGATTAGGGATCAATTCTGAAAACCACTAGTAGAGCAGTGGTTCTCAAAGTGTATTATACATAAGAATCACTCGAAGTCTTGTTAAAATGTAGATTCTGATTCAGTGTACCTGGGGTGGAAATGCAAATTCTCAGTGGCAGCTCAAACTGGAATGAACCAGTTCAAAGCCCTGGTCACATGACAGTAATATAGCTGAAACAAAAGCAACCAGTTCTGAACCTTGTAGGAGTAACTATTTAAGTGTGCAGTGCAGCTGTGAGTGTTTGGAGACTGGGGTGAGAAGGAGCAATTAATGATGGTTGAAATAGTTAAGAAGATAGAATCTTCAGCTGGGCCTTAGAAAGTGGCAAACTTAAGATTTAATTGGAAAAAGAGGACCAGGTCATTTCCGGAAAGGATCAAGATTTAAGCAAAGTTCTAGAAATGGGAAGTAGCCCCAGGCAATAGCACAGCATACCAAGAACCCTTGATTCCGTCCATTTCTTACTCTGTGAGGCATAAAATGGTTTATTTCATTCTAAAATGTTCAGTCCACTAATGACCTAAGGCAGGAGAAAAGCAATTATCAAAATTGCTAGTGAATGGTTACTTCATAAATAGGATTTAATGATTTTGAAAACAGACCAAATGGAAACAGAGAATGCTGAGAGCAGTAATAAGGCATTTTTCACAAGTGTCTGGTTCTTAAATCATAAATTCAGAGTGAAAAAGAATAGACCTTTCTTCTATGCTTAATCTGTAAAAATATCTTTGGGAAAATAGAAGTGTGGGTTATTTTCCGATTGTTCCTGACCAGCAATAGTAAAATTATATGTAAATGAATTTCATGGTCACCTGGTTTTTGGGATTTCTCTGGTGAAAGAATTTTAATTTCTTTGTCCTATAGGAATACTCTTTCATTTTAATATAATGGAATTTTAGAACCATGTATAGTCTACTTATGAAGTAACTAAAAATGTAGTACTTTTTCCATAGTACAGTATTTCACTGTATTTTAATAGAAAGTGCAAAGATATATGAAAAGTGATGATAGCAATTAAACTTTTACAAACTCAAAATAAGCTTTGTTCAAAGAATGAAGTGCAAACCCAATTCATTTTATGTCAAATCAGTTTAATCATATCGCATCTTTGATTCTGTATCTGAAATAGTTTTTACTAGGCGTATGCATCTCCTAGAGTGTTTTTGTTTGAAAACCAATAACTATGTTACCTGAAGTTAAAAGTTACATAGAAAGCCATCTGAACTACTCAGAACTCAATCCACTATTTCTAAATGGAAACATTAGTATTGACACATAAAGCCTACAGAAATTTAAAGTGTTATGACAATAAAATTGTAATCCATCATCTTTCATATCCTGAGTTGTGTATGTGCTTAAAGAAGAGCTAAAAAAATATTCTTTAACAAAAGAGCCAAATGTTTTCTTTTTCTTTTTTCTTACTACAAAATCAGGTTTTTTTGTTTTTTTTTTTTTTTTTAATATTTTATTGTACTTCAGGTGAAGG
>NW_004443977.1:3117596-3123332 GCF_000243295.1 Trichechus manatus latirostris | reverse complement strand
TATCATAGCATTTCTAAAGGGCAGATATTATGCACATGCATTTATTTATAAAATAATTTAAACCAAGCCTAATATATAATTTTAGCATAGCACTATAATAATTTATTTGAATTTTATCGCAGGTTCTACTTTGAAATTGATATATATTTTTTCACCTTAGATTTTTGTCTATATCATTTTTGAACAAATGGCTGAGTTGAGAGGCCAAGGTTTCAAATCATGATTATCAGAGTTAATAATAAAACTTGTTTTTTCCTTCTTTATAATTTATGAGATAAAAACACTTCTGTTACAAATCAATTAAAAACCAACAAAAATTCCCCCATAATAGCAGAATTTTCATCTGGGAGAAGAATATGAATTGTCTATTCAAAAGAGAAACACAAATGGCCATTACACATGGAGGTGTGCTGGTAAGTGGGTCTCCACAGTAAAACAAAACGAATCTACTTTCTGTCTTTGCTGATTTCCAAGATGTGAATCCTCCTCCTCCTACTATTACTACCAGTTATCCTCGAATTGATTCTGACTCATGACAACCCCACATGTGTCAGAGTGGAACTGTACTTCATAGGATTTTCAATGGCTGTTTTTTCAGAAGTAGATTTCTAGGCTTTTCTTCCAAAGTGCCTCTGGGTAGGCTTGAACCTCTAACCTTCTGGTTATCAGCTGAGTGCATTAATCATTTCCACTACCCAGGGACTCTGTGAATATTCCTACCCATGGTCCATTTCAGTTTACCAAGTTGATGTCACTGACCATGGAGTTGGGAAGAGATCATCGAAACCTGTGCAAGCTGGCTCTTGTGTACCACTGAATTAAAATATTTTCAATCTCTCTAAGAAAAATCCAAATGAAGACAATAGTTTAAAACATAATTTTTCACCTAGCCTGACAAAGATGAATGTGCATGCCCCCTGAGCTAGCATTTACACCTCTCAGAAGTTATCCTAAGAAAATAATAGGAAAAGTTCAAAAAACTGTGGATGTCAGCATGCTCATTATAGCATTATTTGTAATAGTGAATAATTGGAAATAAAGTAAGTGTTTATGAATAAGATGGATCAAAAAAGCTATCTAGAATTGTGCTCAAGTATGCAGGCTCTGGATCTGCATCACTTTGGTTCAAATCTCATCTCTAGCAATTTACTGGCAGCAAGTTTCTTCTCTGTGCTTACTTCCTCATCACTGAAATTGGGGATAATAACATTATTGACATAGGAATAGTGTTATTGTAAGGACTGCATGAGTTAATAGCTGTTAGGAATTTACAATATTCCTAGAACGTAGTAAGCATTGGAGAATACTATGTATTAGATTGTTATGACATATCTGTTCATTTAAGTATTATTTTAGTTACAAAGTGAAATTAATTTTCTCTGTGAATATATCATCATAGGCCAGATATCAAAATGTGTTAAGGATACCACAAAAATAATTTCTGATCTTACACTCATAGTATTTTTCATTGCTTATCAGTTATCTTTCAAAAATACTTGTAATCCATGTAGAGGGGACAGGTCTGTTGACTATGGTTTTCTTTGAAAATAAATACCCCTTTTCAGGTAGAGAGAAATGTGAAGAAGAACTGAATGTATTTCTCCTTACCCTTAGGAGACTGAAGGCTCATGAATGTTGATTTTAATCACGTAGAAATTGAATCTCTTGCTTTTATAGGTCTTTTCGTAAAACTCTTTCCTAGCTCATTAAATCATTCAATGAAAGGAGCAGGTATTAGTTTTGATTTTTATTAATTGTGACTTGTTTTTCGTTATGAGATAATTGTCAGCCATGAAACATAACTACCACAGGTTGATTCAAAAGTGGAAGATTTCTGCTTAACAAACAAGAATGAGTAGCATAAGTTGAAATTCGGTGTGGTAACTGTATGCACATTGCTATTATTAGTAGCAGTATATTATTCTGAGTCAATAGGGTTTTACTAAAAGGAATTATTTACAGGTTTCAAAGAATAACTGATAGAGGTGTGAATTTTACATAATATTACTTGTCATTTAATTTTGAATGTTGTGTATTAATCTCGAAAAAATATATATATGCATATGTATACAGTATATACATCACATATAAACACATAAACATATATGTCTCTTATATAATATATAAGCCACCTGACAGAAAATAAGTCTCTTAACATTTTGGCGCTATTTGGTGTATACACAGCTTAACATTTGAAAAATAGAAAGGCAAATTTATATTAAAACCAAGATTTATACTTTTATCATAAATTGTGTCATTATAGAAGAGCAGTAGAGAAGTGTGACCAAAAGCAGGTGATGTAGAGTCATACTCCTTTTGATTCCAAGTCTGGCTCCATTACCTTGTAACCACATAGTCTCGGGCAAGTTACTTAACCCCTCTGAGTTTCAATCTCATCATTTGTAGAACTGAAATAACAACGGCCTCACCTCAAAGGATTATTGTGAGAACTATATGATTTAATATATGTGAGGCACCGAGAACAGTGTCTGGCTCATAAAATAAAAACACTCAATAAATATTAGTAGTTATTATAATGAAGTTATCATAGGGTGTAATTATACAGGCATGATTATTCAGCTGGCCATAATAAAATCTTCAGTCAGGAAATATTCACTAAATGCCCCCAGGAGTACAAAGAAATTTCAGAAATATACAGTTCAATTCGTAAATGAGGTAGAAGATGATGTAATTAGAAATCTGTGTTTTGAAATGGGTAGTGTACTAGAGGAAATGATATATCTGAAGTGGCTAGTAGTGAGAGAAAGAATTGGTGACACTAAAGAAAATGTGTCAGAGGACAGACGCTCATCCTGTGTTTTAAGATGAATGTTGCATTGCAGAAATCTTATCTAGCACAATGTTTTATTTCTGATTAATGAAGTTTCAGATAGAGAGTATGGAACCTGTGATGGGTGGCTTATGAATATAAACCTGGCATGCTGGAATATAATGGTTTTAAAAGCAAATGAGATCGCCTTTAAGAGTGTAGCCTGGCTGGAAAGGGAGAAGGGCTGTTTCTTTGGAAAATTTTTGGGGAGAATGATTTCAGTCTAAGTGGACTTGTTTCTGACATCACATATCGACTATGATTATAATTTTGTGGCCCTCGGATGATCCAGGTGTTTTACTCACCAGCCATCTGTCCAAGAAAAAATATGCTTACCTTGGATTGATAGGATATCACATGTATTTAGTGAAGTTTATCTTCACAGTTGGGTGAAAATAAATAACACAGCAGTGTAGCCCCTGTGAGGATATACTCTATGCATCAATTACTGGTCCATTATATCAGTGGCAGATACTACATTTCAGTATGTAAAAGGAAATTTTTTGATCAGCAAAACCAATTATTTTGGTGTACATTAGCAATTATCACCTTGTTTCTCATTCAGAGAGAGCCTCTTGGCTTTACACAATGATTTTATAGATACAAGTGTTTTATAGGAATATATATCACATAATTTTTATTTTCTATGGGCCAGTTTTCTAAGTGTCATTCACTGAGATTTATTATCTTTCATTTGCTTCCTAATCCCATTTATATTATTAGCATCACTTTGTAAAGGATTTTCTCCGTATTATGAAAAATAAATATTTTAAGAAATGTATATAGACTTGGGAGACCATTCCTAATAATAGAACTGGACCAGTCTAATGAAATATTTCATCAGAATGTTTGTTTATAATTGGTGGATTTTCCATGGAGAGGAGCTTCCTAGCTCAAACATCTATCATCTTTGATTTATAGTGACTTGAGTTAAAATAATTCACACTTATGTCCATATTAGTACTAATAAACAGCGGCTCACAAATTAACATAAGTCATCATTCACTTTTGAGGAAATCAATCTAGGCACAATTACAGCTAATGGACCAGCAACTTAATCTCTAATTCCCAGTCCCATCAGCCTATGGTAGTCCTTGCCACCTCTATGTAAATATATCTTTCTGTTATTCCTTTCTCCTAGAAATTATCTACCCTGTTGTTTTAGTCATATCCTTGTTTTTGCTCTTATTAGCTTTAGAATATAATATTCTTAAACCTAAAAACTGTAAGTTTGTGTTTTTGTTTTTTTGGACCCTTCAGTGCTTAGGACTGTGCATTCAAAACAAAACAAAAAGAGGTTTTATAAATGTTTGATCAATTGGAATGTATGTGATACAGGAATACTTTAAATAAGAAAAAGAGAATAACAACACCAACAACAAAAATTTGCTTTTCAAAAAGTCATTAGCCCCATTGCTATAGAGTCGATTCCAACTCATAGCGACCATATAGGACAGAGTAGAACTGCCCCATAGGATTTCCAAGGCTGCAATGTTTATAGAAACAGACTGCCACATCTTTCTCCTACAGAGTGGCTGTTAGGTTCAAACCATTGACCTTTTGGTTAGCAGCCAAGCTCTTTAACCACTATACCATAGCCCTGTATCTCCCCCAAAGCTCCTTCAAAAATGGCAGATCTTCCCAAAGCAGGCTTTATGAATTTCACAACCCTGGTGTTTCCCTGTCTTCGGGTTAATGTTTTTCAGTTGATACAAGAGCTTTATATTTTACAGCTTAATGATCCTATGTCTTACCAAATCAAATGTGATGCTTAATTAATATTTAATTTATTTCTATATTTGTTAAGAAACACTAAGCCAAAAAGTACGCACAATTGCTGTTTATAATTGATTAATTATTGTATTTCTGATAATTTCTATAAACACATTTCTGTAAAAAGGTGAGAATCAAATCTTGGTTCAGAAACATAACCCTCTCTTATAATAGGGTTTCTATGGAGAAAATCAGATTAAGTTTATAATGCCATCATCTAGACTATAATTAGTCATAAATGAGAGGATTAGTTATGTATGTTTTTAAATTATCAGTGTGTTTTGACAGGGGAGGAAGGTCTTCCAACTTAAAACAAATAAACAAAAAACGTCTGCTCTTATCTTCAAATCTCTGATTATCAATGGAGATGCATAAATGGTGAACAATGTGAAAGATTACAGTCAGTAGTCATTCCACCATGCTAGGATGTTAAAACCCCACTTTATCTTTAAAATGAATTTCATGACATACATTTTGTTTTCAGCCATATACTTCAGGAATATGTGAGTCCAGGGTTTTCAATACCTACCTCTTATGCATACAGGTTTTAAGAGAGGGAAGTAAATTATAAAGGAACCAGAAACCTAGTAATTATGATTGATATCTTCAAGACTGATGCCCAAATACATTAAGTCTATCACCAAGTTTGTCCATTTTGCAATTTTAAGCATCTTGTGAATCCTTCCACTTTCCTCCATGTCTTTTGCTGTCAATTTAAAACAAGATAACATCATCTCTTGCCCTGGACTCTTTTAGTAACTTCTTAACTGGTTTTCCAAAATATAACTCAAGCCCAATGTGAGGTAGAATTCTCTTTTCAAAATGCATATGGAATTTTACCATACTGTTGCTTAAAACACTTCAATGGCTTACCAGGGCTTTTAAGGTTTGTCAAAATCCTTAGTATAGTCTATAAGCACCTGTGTGTTATAGCCTCCTCTTATGTCTCCAGCCTTGTTTATCATCACTATCCCCTTTACCCTTCTTCTAGACTCTTTTTGGTCACAAGCCTTCATACTTACTATTTTTTTCTGTTAAGAGCACTCCTCCGTGCAAACCCGCTTTCCAACCCTGACACACTTTCCTTTTTTATTTCATCATTCATATCTAAGCTCAAGTATTTTACCCTCAGG
>NW_004443977.1:3113887-3114838 GCF_000243295.1 Trichechus manatus latirostris | reverse complement strand
TGTTATGGGAACACATGAGAGGGTTATTGATTCCAGACTTGAGGCTTTATTGAAGCTTTCCTAGAATAAGTGGCTCTAAGGTAAAAACTGAAGGATAAACAGGAAGGTAAAGGTGAAAATGGGAGGCAGGGTATGGTGCTTCTGTCTTCAAGGCCCAGAGGTATAAGATATAGTGGTTATTTTTAGAAACAGAAGCACAGAGAGCAAAGAAAGGAAGAGTTGGGATGAGATTAAAGCTATAATCAGGGACTACTAGGTCATGAACATGCCCTACAGATCCTTCCAAAGAATTTGTTCTTTAAGCTGAAAGCTTTTGAATGGTTTTAAGTGGGCAACTGAAAAGTTCTGAAGAGAACAAAATACATTTACTTCATTGATAGATGCAGCATTGTGAAAGGGTAAGACCTTTAGACTGGTGGTCAGGAGCCCTTGTTTCTTGACCTGGCCTTGCTAGTTACGAGGTCTTTGATAAATCTGTTTACCTGTCTGGGTCAGCATTCTCATAAGAAAAATGAGGTGGAAATTTATTTTTAGATGATCTCTGAGTACCCTCCAACTACTAAAAAGTTTTGACAATGAAAGATGTTGAGAATGTTTATTGACCCACAGTTCTGTCTATTTATGCAATCATGTAGTTAGAGAAGATGATAGATATTCTTACAGATTCCCTAAACTAAGAATAAATTGTGAAAGCTTAAAAAAATGTAAATCTCTGAAGTCATTTTCTTTCATTTCCCTCCTCCTACTTAAAAAAAATAAATAAAGATTCTACTTAGTTATGTTCCAGGTAGGTCAGGTAATATTATATGGGACTTAGTGCTGAAGTCATCTATTTTGGGCTCCAAATTTAATGAAAGTTATTTAAACTGTCTATCCTTGACTTGGAGCCGTGGTGGCGTAGTGCTTAAGAGTTCAGCTGCTAACCAAAAGGTCAGTGGTTCGAATCTATCA
>NW_004443977.1:3070681-3112442 GCF_000243295.1 Trichechus manatus latirostris | reverse complement strand
TGTGCCCAAAAGTGGGGTCTAATGATCCTACTTTAATCAAATAGAAAGACTAGCATGAATCTTTGAAGAGAAATCACTTGTAACAAAAAAGAATTTCTGATGGCCCCAAAGGTTTTTGAGAGCAGCATGCTTTTGTTTTTTCAACTGAAAGTAAGTGCAAATCAATGTCGGATGTTGGCTCTATTTCATGTAAATTTGATCCTTGGACATGTTCTCCTATTCTAAAATCTTTTTATTTATTTTAACTGGTCTGTATCAGTCTTCATGACTATTGATTATAAAAGGATTTTAAGGAATTCTGCTTACAACACTCATCAGATATATTTTAGAAATATTACCATGAGATATAGAAATTGGAGACTGCAGTTTAATAACATCTGCTATAATTAACTGAATCTATGAATGTAGCATGAAACAGCAAAATATTAAATGTAGACAGTGTGATAATTCAAAAATGCCAGATTATAAAAAAATCAAATCATGTAACTCCTTTTCCTCATTTCCCCTGAAAAATCTCTCATGAGTGGTTCTGACATAAACAGCTCCTTCTAATTTTTATCCGTGCTTGCAGTTTTCTATCAGTTCAGCTACAGCAGGAATCTGTCTAATGGCAGACCTTTACCGAGACAGACAGTTAATGGGAACAGTAGCAACCCTGAGGTATGTTTATACAGTAAGACTGACTTCCTCTACTTCTGTGATATATGAACTACTTCGGAAGTTTCCCAGCTGTTTCAGTGGATAAATCATGGCAGTGGGAACTCATATTTAACCTTCACTGTACTGGCTTAGTACTTTGTAGTTCTTTCCTTTTATCTCTCTGGCTATCTGGAAGAGATTTCAAACAGGTTTGCCAATGTGCAAACAGCATCGTTCTCTTTATCTGCCCCCTCCCACCCCCTCTCACCCAGCTCAGGGAAACTCAAACTCTTCTCCCTGTGATTTGCCTTTGTGTCAGCCAAAATAAAATCAACACTCTACTAGAGGTCAAGTGGTTTATAGATTCATTTCCTGACAATAAAGCGGGACACTTTTTTGTGTGTGCGTTCAGTGGAAGCTTCTGTAGTTACACAGCAGCCGTGGCTGCATATTAAAGTATCTTCTTTTTTTATAGCCCACTATAGCAGTCAGTATACATTACTTGCAATAACTGACTACAATTTCCTACCACCCTTTCTTGGTTCACTGTGTCCAGTCATACTGACCTCTCTTTGTTCCTGGGTATTTCTTCAGGGTCTTTGCCTTTGCTCTTCCCTTAGCCTTGGACCCTTTTCCCAAAGATGTTCTCATAGCTCCTTTGCTCACTTCATTCTGGTCCCTACTAAATGTTTCCTTTTCAGAGTATCTATACATAGTATTCATTAGCCTCTTATTCTAGTTCCCTCTGTCAGGGTGATTAATACTAATTGGTAATTTTCTTGTTTATTTGCTTTCTTGTCTAGAATATTAACTCCAGGAGCATAGAATTTGTCAGTTTTGTTCTTTGTGATTTCACCAGCATACAGAAGGGTGTGTGGCTCATAATAGGGGCTCAATTAAGTGTTTTTAATAAATGACTATTCATTAAGTTTAGATAGATTTACAGATAGACAGACCTTTGTTTATTATATTTTCCACAGATCCATTCTATAAGTAGAATACTGCAATTGGCCTTTTTTCTACATAATAATATGCTGTGATTTTCCCTAGCAGTAGCAATACACCTATTTTTATAATATTTGAATAATATTACATTATATGCATGTACCATAATTTATTAATTGACTTTCTTACTAATGGGTTAGCAAAGTTCCACCCATTCCCCGCACCCTTTTTCTCGCTACATATTTCTTTGTCAAAGTAAATGTTTTGGTACAAATATTTTTACATCTCATGCCAATACTTCTATAGAATAAATTCCAAAAATCAGAATTTCTAGATCAAAAAATATGTGAATTAAAGATTTATTTGTTGTTGTTGTAAGCTGCCATCCAGTTGTCCCTCCCCTCCTACTACTCATGACAACCCCCTTGCACAGCTGAATGAAATGCTTCCTAGCCCTTCGCTAGGCCTTTCTTCCTAATCTTAGTCCGCAAGCTCCACTGAAACCTGTTCAGCATCATAGTAACATACAAGCCTTCACTGACAGATAGGTGGTAGCTGCGCATGAGATGTGTTGGCTGGAAATCGAACCTGGGTCTGCTGCACGGAAGTTAAAGATTCTACCACTGAACCACTATTTATAGAAACTGGCATATTTCCTTCCAAAATGGAAACAATGATTTGTACATTCTCCCAGTATGAATGGGTGTCCCTGTTTCCTCACACCTTTACTGTCACTGGGTATTACCAAGTTTTTAATCTTTTACCTATCTGATAGGTTAAATTTTATATCTCATTAAAGATTTTTTTTTCCCCCAAATATGACTATGGTTGAGTTCTAGAACATTTAGTTACTTCTGTCTGACTAAAATACAAGCCCCTTTGTCTGATATCTCCGTACATTTACAATAATTCAAGTATCATCATGACCACTTTTTACAAAGATTCTCTACTTCACTCAATGGGCCTACTTAACAGTAAAGGACCACTTTATCATTTCTATGATTTGCTGTTCCTTCTTACTGGAATGTCCTTTCTTCCTCCCTGTCCACCTCTTAAAAATGTAGCCATCCTTTCAGACCTGGTTCACATGCCATATGCTACATCAAGCCTCCTCCTATAAGCCCAGCTGAAGCTAGGTTTTCTGCTTCCCTCCTCTTATTACATTTATTGTCCCTCTATTATGGTACTTGTATCTTGATTTACGTACGTATCTCTTTTTTTTTTTCCTACTGAATGTTAAGATTCTCAAGAATCTGGAATTATGAAATGTGTGTCTTTCTCTCCCATAGCTCTTAGCATGGTGCCTTCCATTAGAAACTGTCTGTACAAAGAATGGATGCATATAGGCATGCATAACATTGCCCAGTGAGTAAGTAAACATTATTGAGTAAAAAGAGATGCTCCACAAGAACAATTCTAATGAAAACAAATTGACATGCATTTCATATAATATAATGCATACTAAACTCATTAAAATTTGCAAAGAGGAAAAGAATTTTTTTTTCCCTCACTCTTGAAAGAGCCAAGCCTAAAATTATTCCAGTGCCTTCCCTGGGATTTTGGGAGTGCAGACATGAAAGATTTCATTTATATAAAAAGAAAACAGACTAACTGGCTGCTGCTTAAATAGAAGTAATTTTAAAGATTTTATTTCTACCAAGTTGTTTCAACAGTGGGGATTTGAAAGAGAAATGAGATAGTCTTTGCAGAAGTGCTTTGCAAATGTAAATTACCAAACATTTAGAAAGTTGTTGTGTTCTTTTTACCAGCAGTTAGTCAACTTCATTTCCAGCCACATTAGTTTGAGATAACGCTCATCTACTTCTTGCAGTGATAAGTAGAATACCCTTAAGGATATTCCAGTTGCTAAAGTAAGGTCCCTTATGATATAACTTTGAGCTTAACATCAATGAGTGATCAGTTCTGATCTATAAGATGCCAAAGGGCAGGAACTGTGTCTATTTTCTTTAAAATGGTTAATTTAGTGCTCAACCGAGAGCAGGTGACTCAGTCAATATTTGTTGAACTGATTTAAATTGTGAGCAGGATTGAACAGAATTTGAAGCCAAGAAGATGAGAGTGATCTTGTCAGAGAACTTCCAAAAATTTAGATAAGAACCATGTAGCCAAGAGGGGAAATAATATATTTTTGCTCAAAAATATATGTAGTTGTGAATTTTTTTTTCCATTTTGTGTACAAAACTTATGACTAAAGCAGAAATTGAAGTATCGTGAACAAAAATCGGTTTAAAATAATTGATAATTTAGTGTATCCATGTGTATCAGTTGGAAAACCTGGTGGCATAGTGGTTACGAGTTATGGCTGCTAACCAAAAGGTTAGCAGTTTGAATCCACAGGGCGCTCCTTGGAAACTATATGGGGCAGTTCTACTCTGTCCCATAGGGTCGCTATGAGTCAGAATCGACTCGATGGCAATGGGTTTGTTTTTTTGTGCATCAGTTGTGATTGTGTTTGGCTTTAAGTAACAGAAAACTCAGCTGCAGAAGTTTAAACCAAAGGCAGTTCATGTGTTTCACTAATAAGCAGTTCAAAGGTGCCTGGTCCAGGGCTGGTGCAGTTACTCAGGGATGACGTTAGGAAGTTCCCTTTTTATATTGCTGTTTCTCCTTCCTTAGAAATTGGCTTTCCACTATGTGGTTACAAGATGTTTGTTGCGCGTTCAATATGATGTCCACATTCCTGGTATGAAGGAGCGGGAAGGATGAAAGGAAATAACGATGTGTCAGCTAAGACTATGACTTTTTTTTAATTTATAATTTATTTTATTGTTGTTGTTGAGAATATACACAGCAGAAATATACCAATTCAATAATCTCTACTTGTACAGTTCAGTGACAATGATTATATTCTTTGAGTTGTGCAACCTTTCTTACCCTCCTTTTCCAAGTTGTTGGAAACTGCCAAATGTGCCCCCTAAGTTTCCTATCTGATCTTTTTGGGGGATGTTGTTGTTAGGTGCTGTTGAGTCAGTTCCGACTCATAGCAACCCTATGTACAACAGAATGAAACACTGCCAGGTCCTACACCATCCTCACAATCATTGTTATGCTTGAGTCAATTGTTGCCTTCACTGAGTAAACCCATCTCTTCGAGGGTCTTCCTCTTTTCCTCTGATCCTGTACTTTACCAAGCATGATGTCCTTCTCCAGGGACTGGTCCCTCTGGATAACATGTCCAAAGTATGTGAGACAGTCTTACCATCGTTGCTTCTAAGGAGCATTCTGGCTGTACTTCTTCCAAGTTCTTTTGGCGGTCCATGGTATAGTCAATATTCTTTGTCAACACCATGATTCAAAGGCATCCATTCTTCTTCAGTCTGCCTTATTCATTGTCCAGCTTTCACATGCATATGAGGCGATTGAAAATATCATTGCTTAGGTCAGGTGCATCTTAGTCTTCAAGACGACATCTTTGCTTTTGTGGGGGAGGGGTGGGGGGTGTAAAAAGCATTTCTTGGTAAAAAGCATTCTCAGAAACTGCGCTGATCAGACCGCTTCTTCTATTTTATTGGCGAGAACTGGATGTATGCCAGTTCTGAATCAATCACTGGCCAAGAGGAATGATTTTACCCTAATTGATTGAGACCAGTCACTATTTGCCCCTTGGGACAGATAAAACGATTTACTTTCCCAGAGAACCAGAGTTTTTTTCATTACTTGCAGGGCTGAGGATAGGGTGAAGTGAGTAAAGAAGCTGGTTTGGACTCAGAATTTATAGGGGTACCAAAAAACTCAGTAATCAGCATAAATAATATTTTAATGCAATATTTTCAAAATGGTTGCAAATAAATTCATGAACAAAATATCATATTTTAAATGAAGTACACTACACTTGCATGACTCATTTACCTTCTTTCATTTTAATCCCAGCACTGAATACTTGATCAAATAAAAGCTCTTTTAGTAGGAGAATATGGGGATGGGGAAGTTAAGAAAAAAGACAGGTTGGACGTTGGTTAGACATTGGGCAGTGTCTGCCAAAACATGTTTGACTAGCCACAGTTACTTAAAAAGGTCTGTACTTTCACCATGGGTATTTCTTCAAATTTCAATAAAAATGCATTGCTATTTCCTGTATGACTAGTATAAAACAGTAATGCTCACTTAAATAGTACTACTAGCTCTTAAAACAAATGCTTCCACTGCAGGAATACACAGGAAAATATATTACAGGAATTTTCACTGTTAAGCCTACAGTAAAACATCTTAGTAGATTTAATGCAATGTAAATAATATAACTTTTATTTTCATTGTATTTTCTTAGGAGTTCTTTGTTTCATAGAAATGTCCAAAAGATCTTTCTAAAAATCAGGTTTATCCATAAAGACACTCAGATTTTAATAGTAAATTGACTGAGTTGTTTAAATAAGGCACACACCCACACACTCAGTCAACCACACACACCCACACAAAAATGGATGCGGATTTTTTATATTTAAACTTATCAGGTTAAAATTAATTTTGTAGTAAAAATTGGGACTTTGTAAGTTTTGTTTCTTCCTTAAAGAAATTAGAAGAGATTAGTAATAGGCAAAAAGACAGTTTCATAATCATTTTTCCAACTGCCCTGGATGACAGAAAAAAAAAAAAACGGGGATCATTTACTTAAAAAATAAGAGGGGTAATTTTATCAGATATAGCTGGAGGATGGATAGCAACTTAAAAGTAGGAAGAAATAGGAGTTTTAAAACTTTGTTTTTTTTGTGTGTGTATGTATATGTATGTAGTTATATAGGTATGTACATGTATAATTTTTAATTGGTTTTCCTCTAAGAAAAGAAACACCCTTATTTTCAAAGAATGAGGAAACAGAGCCCCTAAATTTATTGATAAATGCAAATCAAGATCAAGACTTTTGGAGTTTCAGTGATTTCATCATATCTTAACCCCTTCCTTTATATTTATTTATTTATTTTTGCTTGTATGATATTTCAAAATCAAGGAATTTTCTTACCTAGTTTAAATATAAAAGTATTTCTGCCAATGCTAATTCTTTATATCAATACTTCCATCAGAAATATGACAGCCATGAGGGTATAATAATTTTTCCAGCAGCCACATTGAGAAGTAAATATATACAGTATACAGATTAATTTTAATAATATATTTTATTTAATCCAATATATCTAAAAGACTATCATTTCAATATGCAATCAATGTAAAGTTATTAATGTAATGTTTTATGTTAATTTTTAAATACTAAGTCTTCAAAATCTGGTGTGTATTTTAAACTGGCAGCACATATTAATTCGAACTAGCCACCTGCCATCTTCCTAGTAGCAACATGTGGGTCGTCACTACTGATTTCG
This sequence comes from Trichechus manatus latirostris, assembly GCF_000243295.1. NCBI lineage: Eukaryota > Metazoa > Chordata > Mammalia > Sirenia > Trichechidae > Trichechus > Trichechus manatus. Next base: position 3,105,528 of record NW_004443977.1, on the reverse strand, counting down.
ACAGTTCAAGTCTATGTTTCCAGCATTTACCCATGGTACATCTCTAATAGTAACCTATTAGCTATAAAAGTATTCACTTTGTCATGTATAAATGATCTTCTCAATAAAATATGGAATGATTACCGAGCTGGAGAACCACAAGTTCAATAAAAGCAGCATTATATCATTTATAGGCTGATACATTTTTTCTTTTTTTTCTAAATTTTATTTAGTTGGTTGTTGTTATTGAGAATATACACAGCAAAACATATCAATTCAACAGTTTCTACATGTACAATTTAGTGACGTTGATTATATTCTTCGAGTTGTGTGATCATTCTCACCGTCCTTTTCTGAGTTATTCCTCCTTAATTAACGTAATCTCACTGCCCCCTAATATTCTATCTGATGTTTCCAGCTGCTGTTGTCAGTTTGATCCCTTATAGATAGTTCTTAAAAGAGCTTAATGCTAAAGGCAGACCTTTTTTACTAATTCAGTTAAACTGTTTTTCGGTTTTAAGATTACTTCAGGGGATATTTTTGATTTAAGATTTAAAGATTATCTCAGGGGAAGAGTTTCAAGGGTTCATCCAGCCTCCAGGACTCCAGAAAGTCTAGAGTCCATGAGAATTTGAAATTTTTATCTACAGATCCCCCTTCTGATCAGAATTTGTCTATGGAAGTTGTTCATGGAGGCAAACACATTCCATATCCTCTTTCTGACTCTCCTTCTTCCTCTGTTGCTCAGGCAAATAGAGACCAATTGCTAAGCCTTGGATGACTGCTTGCAAGCCTTTAAGACCACAAGCACTATGCAACGAACTAGGGGGTAGAACAGAAGCACTAAAAACATTATTAGACCAATTAACCGGGATGTCCCCTGAAACCATGACTCATAACTTTCAAACCAAGGAACCAAATCCCATGAGGTGCTTGGCTGTACATAAGCAGACTCAACAGCTACTCTTTTTTTTTTTTTTTTAAGTCATTGTTGTAAATATGTCTATCACACAACTTTGGCTAATTCAACTTTTTACTAGTGTACAATTTATTGACAGCAATTACAGTAATTGGCTGTGCAACCCTACTCTTAATGTGATTTTTCCATCACCATTAGCCCCTTTTTTCCTCCTCCCTCCCTACCCTGGTAAGCACTAATAAACTTTGGTCTCTACACCTTTGTATTTGTCTTTTTATAAAAGCAAAGTCATACAATATTTGTACTTTTGTGATTGACTTATTTCACTCAGCATAATGTCTTCAAGCTCCATCCATACTGTAACACCTATCAAGATCTCATGTCTCCTATGGCTGAGTAGTATTCCATTGCTTGTATATACCACATTTTGTTCATCCATTCGTCTGTTGATTGATATTTAGGTTGTTTCCACCTTTTGGCTATTGTGAATAGTGCTGCAGTGAACATTGGAGTATGTCTTAGTTACCTAGTGCTGCTTTAACAGAAATACCACAAGTGGATGGCTTTAACAAAGAGAAATTTATTCTCTCACAGTCTAGGAGGATAGAAGTCTATATTCAGGGTGTCAGCTCCAGGGGAAGCCTTTCTTTCTCTGTTAGCTCTGAAGGGAGGTCTTTGTCATCAATCTTCCCCTGGTCTAGGAGCTTCTCTGCACAGGAACCTGGGGTGCAAAGGACATGCTGTGTTCTTGGTGCTGCTTCCTTGGTGGTGTGAGGTCCCCATGTCTCTCTGCTCACTTCTCTCTTTTGTATCTCAAAAGAGATTGGCTTAAAACACAATCTAATCTTGTAGATTAAGTCTTGCCTCATCAACATAACTGCTACTAATCCCATTTCATTAACATCATAGAGATAGGATTTATAACACATAGGAAAATCACATTAGATGACAAAATGGTGGACAATCACACAACACTGGGAATCACGGCCTAGCCAAATTGATACACATATTTTTGGAGGATATAATTCAATCCACGACAGTGTACAAGTTTCACAAGAGTGCAAATGCTCATCACTGGTTTTCAGTTTTTTAAAAATAAAAGTTAATCCTTTATCTAGACGTTAGATCAAGAGTTGAGTTGCAGCCCTCTTTAGAGCACCAACAAAAAGACTCTGGACTTTACAGCAGTTACCAAGTTAAATACATGGAAAACATTTTTGTGTTTAGCTTTTTCCCATTTTAATGAATTGTTGTTGCCATCAATTGGATTTCAACTCATGGTACCCCAATGTGTGCAGAGTAGAACTGCTCCAAAGGATTTTCAAGTCTGTGACCTTTCAGAAGCAGATCACCAGGCTTGTCTTCCCAGGCACTTCTAGGTGGGTTTAAACTGTCAGCTTTTTGGCTAGTAGTGGAGTGCATAACCATCTGCACAATCCAGGGACTTCTATTTTAATAAATAGTGCCTTTATATCATTTTGATTATCATATTCTTAAAAAGGAGAACCTGGAAATCAGAATTGTGGCATGATGTAGAATCTAAGAGGGAAAAAAATTTACATGGAGTATTAGTATATCTGCAGCATTTTAATCTAAATGTACTTTCTTACCATGCTGATATTAAATTTGATGGAAAAGAATTTCTGTTGGAAATTCAAAGGGAAAAAGTCTTATTTAAGAGAAAGTAACAAAAAAACCAACAGGAGATAAACTAAATTATTACTACTTTACAAGTTGTTTTAAGAAGAATGCAGCTATCAGTGAAAATCTTTAGCATTCCTGCCCTCAGATGATATCATAAGGAATAAAAAGAGAAATCCTTTGAGAAGACCAAGGGAAATGTGAAGGAGTTCCTATGTTATTTCTATAAAATTGTTTTATGGGAAGTTAAAAAATATCATTTCTTTAATTTTTGTTATTAGAAAGGAATTGACATTGTCATTTCCCTAACATTTTATTGTGAAAATTATTAAGCAGAGAAAAGTAAATATAGCCATCACCTAATTTTACTATTAACAATTTATTATACTTGTGTTACCACTTATCTAACCACCTCTGTCTATCCATCTATCTGTTCATTAATCCATCTTATTTTTATTGGTGTATTTCAAAATGAATTGCAGAAATCAGTACACCACCCCCCACCTGTATATTTTAGCAGGGATATTAACAACTAAGGTTCAATATTTACTTTCAGTATTTTATCTCTTGGTGTAAACATTACACACAGTGAAATACACAAACCTTAAGTGTATAGCCACTGAGTTTTGGCACATACAGTTGTCTAACACAAACCGTTATCAAGATATAGAACATTCCTATCACTCCAAAATTTCCTCATGCCCCTTTCCAGTGAACCCCTTCCCTCACCTCCAGAAGTAATCACTGTCCTGATTTTTTTCCTGATTAGTTTTGCCTGTTCTAGAATTTCATTTAAATTCAAATCATACAGTATATACTCTTGTTTAAGGCTTATTCTTTTCAGCATAATGTTTTTGAGATTTATCCATATTATTGCATGTATAAGTTGCTCCTGCTCATTGCTGAGTGCTATTTCATTGTATGAATATACTACCGTTTGTTTGTCCATTATCCTATTGATGGACATCTGGGCTGTTTTGAATGAAGCTGCTATGAATATTGTTATACAAGTCTTTTTTTTTTATGTACATAGGTTTTCATTTACCATGGGTAAATACCTAAGAATAGAAGTGCTGGGTCATAGAGTAGGTATAATACCAGTTTTCTTTTTTTTTTTTTTAGGAAAATTCTAGGCCTTTTTTTTTCAAAGTTATTATACCATGTTGCATTCCCACCAACAATGTATGAGAGTTCTAGTTGCTCCATATTTTCACCAACACTTAGCATTGTCTTTTATGAAATAATGTAAAGCAGAAGCATAGACAAACGAAGGATTTGTAGATCATATATCAATTATTATAGGAACTAGGCCCAATTCATAGAATAACCAGATGACACTGCTTATCATATGTTAAGGTTTAATCATGTTTTTATTGGTATATTTTGCATTCTGAAATTCTTTATTGTCATATAACTCAAAGGACTTAGGCACTAGTGCTAGATGCTTAATAATAAACATTTTCTTGCTTTTCATACAAATTTTATTTTAAATAGATATTTTTCCTTCTTATCTAAAAATTAGTTGATTAAAGAAGATTAGGAAGGTACTTCTCTTAGAATTGTATGTTTTTGCAAATATGAAACCTAGTTTATAAGTCAAAATGGTTAATTGAACACAAAAACTCCTAATTCAGAATACTTTAGAATTTGGCAGGATACTTTTCCTAGTCTTTTTTTTCTTTTTTTAATAATTAATATTAAGCTGTGAGAGAAAATGAGGCATTATAAATATGGAGGAATTATCCTGAGACTATCATTTCCCAAGGTGGGTAGGCCATTCTAGAAAAAAAGATAATTGAAAATTTAGGCAGATGGGTGTGGTAGTAATTTTCAGTAAAGTTAATTATTTGTTATTATGAAAACTCAAAACAAAAAAGTATAACTAACGGAAGTTATATTTAAACTATCTTTTGATACTTGGTGAATATTAAATATAAAGATAGGTGAGCAATGAGACTTCAAGCACTATCATCTTTTCCCTAATTGCACAGCCTTTCATCAATATGTACAGATATATTTTGTTATTGTATAGGCAGATGAAGACTTTTTTAGCTATTCTTATTGTTATTGTAATTTTGGTTCCTATTTTAAGCAGTCTTCTGTCTTTTTTGTTTTTTTAAATAACATTTCATCGAGTTTTTGATGAAAGTTGACACAGCAAGTTAGGTTCCCATTTGACAATTTCCACACAAATTGTTCAGTGATCACAGGCAGTCCCTAGGTTACAAACATCCAACTTGCAAATAACTCATACTTAAGAACTGACTGACATAAAGCCTATTATATTAAAAAGTTGAGTTAGATACAATGGTTCATAACAACGAACGCATGCACTACTTTGTGACACTCATGAAAACATTGTGTGGTTTGGAAGTGTTTATTATGTGTTTTATATGCATAGAAAGGTAAAATATATACTGTATACTAAGACAAACATTTGACTAACCGATGCTAAATAAAAACTGCATGTACTTGTTCCGACTTACCTACAAATTCGACTTAAAGACAGATTTAGGAATGGATCTCATTCGTAACCCGGGGACTGCCTGCCTAGTTACATTTGTCACAATATGTCGGCATTCTCTTTGATTGTGTTGTTTGTTCCATGTCCAGTACTCTTGTTTCCCTGCCTCCGTATGTTCTCATCTTTGCTTTTGAGTAATTGTTGACCTTTTGGTCTCATACTGATGGTTTTTAAGTAGAGCACTGATCTTACGGACAATATCCTTTGTTTTGTGTACCGCTCAGCAATTTCACTAATATGTGATCTCGGAATAGGCTCTGTCCTAGGTTTACAGAGAGTCTGAGGGCTATAGTCTCAGGAAGTCCTGTGTTCTCAGCTGTTCCAGTCTTTCTGGCTTTTTTTTTTTTTTTAAATAAGAATTTGAGTTCTGCTCCACATTTTTCTCCCATTCTATCAGAGACTATCTATTGTAACCCTGGTCATAAAGGACAGTGGTGGTAGTCGAGCATGATCTAGTTCTTCTGGTCTCAGGGTAGATGAGGTGGCAGCTCGTGTAGACTTGTTTCTTTTCTGAGCCTTTGGTTACCTTCTTACTGTTTTGCTCCTGGCAAGTAGAGACCTGTCTTTGTGTCTTAGATGGCTAGTTGCAAGCTTTCAAGACTCCACACACTACTCACTTCACTAGGATGCAGCTCATGATTTCTGTAAACTATGTTATGCCAATGAACTGACTATGGTCCTAAGTTTTGAAACCCAGAAAATCAATCTTGGAAGATGTTTGGTTATGTCTCTGGATTATCTGTATTTGTGTCTTCAATGAATATATGTGCCTACACTCACATATTTGTATGTACACATACCTATAGATACTTCTATTAGTTCCCACCTATGTACACACCTGCACCTACCTGTATACCAATATGCCTATACCCATCCGTATGTACTCAAATACTCATTTTTAATGTGATTGTTCTGTGGTTACTAAATCCATATTTAGTGCCGCTTTTCCCATCACCAACAAAATAACAGTTCTCTATGATCTAAAGAGTATTTTCCTCTCTCCACTCCTCTCTCTCGTAACCACTAGTGAACACTGGTCTCTCTACATATATCTATTCTTGTCTTTTTATAAAAGAGGGAGCATACAATATTTGTACTTATATGCTTGACTTATTTCACTTGGCATTATGCTTTCCAGGTATATCCATGTTGTAATATGTTTCAGGGACTCATCATTGTTCTTTATGGATGCGTAGCGTTCCACTGTATGTATGTACTACAATTTGCTTATCCATTCATCTGTTGATTGGCGTTTCAGTTGTTTCCATTTATTTGCTATTGTGAATAAAGCAGCAATGAACATAGTTGTGCATATGTCTGTTCATGTCATTATTTTTAGGTCTCTAGGGTATATACCTAGGAATGAGATTGCTGGATCATAGGGTAGTTCTGTTTGTAGTTTTCTGAGAAAGCACCATGCCGTTTTCCATAGTAGTTTTACCGTTTTGGAGTCCCACTAGCAATAGATAAAAGTTCCAATCTCCAAAATCCTCACCAATATTTGTTTTTTTCTTAATAGTGCCATTTTTGCTGGGTAAGATGGTATCTCATTATAGTTTTGATTTGCATCTTTTTAATGGCTAATAATTATGGTGTTGGTGAAGAATATTGAATATACCGTGAACTGACAGAAGAACGAACATGTCTGTCTTGGAATAAGTACAGCCAGAATGCTCCTAGAAGGAAGGATAGTGAGACTTCATCTCACTTACTTTGGATATGTTATCAGGAGGGACCAGTCCCTGGAGACGAACATCACACCTGGTAAAGTAGAGGGTCAGCGAAAAAGAGGAAGGCCCTCAACATGATGGACTGACACAGTGTCTGCAAAGAATGAGCTCAAACAGCAATGATTGTGAGGATGGCACAAGACCAGGCAGTGTTTCGTTCTGTTGTGCTTGGGATCGCTATGAGTCAGAAACGACTTGAAGGCAACTAACAACAACAACAGTGGCTAAGAATTGTGAACATCTTTTCATATGTTTGTTGGTTGCTTGGTTGTCCTCTTTGGTGAAGATTCTGTTTATGTCCTTTGCCCACTTTGTGATTGGGTTGTTTGTCTTTTTGTTGTTGAGTTGTTGCAGTTTTCTATAGATTTTAGATTAGATCCTTATCAAATAAGTTGTTTCTAAAGATTTTTTCCCAGTCTGTAGGTTGTCTATTTACTCTTAATAGAGTCTTTTGATGAGCCTAAGTTTTTAATTTTTATGAGGTCCCATCTATTTTATCTTCTATTCATGCATTTGTTGTTATGTTTGTTATCCTATTTTTACAAAGGATTATGTCCCATAGTTTTCTCCCAGGACTTGTATTGTTTTAAGTTTAACACTTAGGTCTTTGATCCATTGAGTTAGTTTTTGTGTATGGTGTGAGGTATGGGTCTTGTTTCATTTTTCTGCACATAGATATCCAGTTTTGCCAGCACCATTTATTAGAGAGACTATTTCTGGCCCACTGAATGGACTTTGACCCCTTGCCAAAAATCAGTTGTCCATAAATGGCTAGTTTTAATTCTGAGTTCTCAATTCTATTCCACTGGCCTATACCAGGCTATTGAACCAATACCAGGCTATTTTGATTACAGCGGCTGTATATAGTATATTTTTATATTGGGGAGTATGAGGCCTCCTGTTTTGTTCTTTTTCTTCAGTATTGCTTTGGCTATTCAGGCTTTCTTTCCTTTCCATATGAAGTTGATCATTAGTTTTCCCATTTCAGTAAAGAATGTTGTTGGGATTTGTATCAGGATTGCATTGTATCTGTAGATCGCTTTAGGTAGAATTGAAATTTTCACTATATTAAGTCTTCTAATCCATGAACGCTAGATGTCTTTTCATTTTTTTTTAGGTTTGTTTTAGTCTCTTGTAGTAGTGTTTTATAATTTTCATTGTATAAGTCTTTTGTGTCCCTGGCTAGATTAATTCTGAAAAGGAGCCTTGGTGGTGCAGTGGTTAAAGTGCTTGGTTGCTAATCAAAAGGCTGGCGGTTCGAACCCACCAGCCACTTCATGGGAGAAAGATGTGGCAGTCTGCCCCCATAAAGATTTAGAGCCTTGGAAACCCTGTGGGACAGTTCTGCTCTGTCCTGTAGGGTTACTATGAGTCAGAATCGATTTGATGGCAATGTGTTTGATTTTGGTTTTAGGTTAATTCCTAGGTGTAGTCTTCAGTCTTTTAATGCTAAAACTCTGGTAATATAAGCTTCTGGATGTGACACATCTATAACTAATTACAGCATATGAAATGTATTATATTTCTGTCATGTATATTCTTCACTTTTTTTTTTTTCTTTACTCTGGGCTTTAATAGGATTTGCAGAGCCTCTTTGGAATTTTGTTACCTGTCTTTTGAGTTTGTATTTTCCAATATATACACAGTAGTGATTGCTTTTAAAATCAAAACCCACCCTTGCTGTCTGCCTCCCAACACACACATACACACACACAGAGCTTGGACTAAGTCTACAGTAATATCTCACATAGGTTTAGGTACCAACTAAGAAGAGGTCATGAGGGTGTCAGAAAGCCTTAGGCCTCAGTAACAAATGGCTAAGTAACCTGATTAAGAAAATCCACAAGAGCCCCTCCATCAATTCTCAGAAGAAAGAAAAACCTTTAGGCCTAGTTCTATGCATTTCCAGTGAGTTAGGACTGGATGTACATCTCTCTTCCTTTAAGAGGAAAATACAGAATGCTAACGTGTGAGTGTACCATGACTACAGTGTAACAAAGTTGTGAACATAGATGCCAGAGAACATAGAGAAGTTATTTTATTTTTCAATTTTTTTCACTCACATCCACATACATTTCTAAGATGGTTTCTTTTTATGATAAATATTGATTTAAATAATGATTTTCTTGGCTGTTGAGGACTCATGTAGACTAAGGAATAAGGACAGTGAGTATGGGCAGGGCAAAATTATGAGCCAATTGCTTTTGAATCAGTTTTTTTTTTTTAATTCTTTTTTTAATGGGAATTGGCCACCTCTGCCTTTCCTGAAAGCATGGGAATGAGCTCCCAACCCAGTGCTCCTTTTTCTTGGAGTGACACTGACTGGTCCTTGTCCCATTTGAACTTAGTGAACTGAAGGTATATAGGAAATATTCATCTTGCTGAGAGAAGGGTCATGCTAAAATCAAGAACAGAGTTCAGCTAGAGAAAATGATGGTTAATGAAAACAGGAGAAATGGAGAAATACAAAGACAATGCTTGCGGACCTACCATGGATTTTTGTCTTTGAGAAGCCTGTTGTAAAGTAAAAAGAGTTAAGACTTTGGACATGCAGTAACTCTGAAAATAATGGTATTTTCTTTTTCTTTTTCTTTAAATAAATTTTTGGTTTGCCAGTTTGATAGAGTGATTAAGAAAAAAACATATTAGCCATTCATTGCATTTTCAATGGTAATTTTGGCGCTGAGTATTAAGATCCTTGAATATGGATGTATATAGCATTTCAGAGTGGTTTCAGCAATTACTGGATTGGAAAATAGTGCTAGTAAAATGGTTTTAATTTTGTCTACTTGTTTAAACTGGTTCTGGTTGCCTTGCCTTTTTTTGAAGCGGTATGATCTTTTCCCTAATTGTGCAGACTTTCATTAATGCACTGATGAGAATGATAGAAAACAATTCATTTATGTAATTGCTACTAGCCTGTCACACACAACTTGGGAAAGCAGCAAATCCCACAGCATGAGGCCCACATTATGCAACTGGAACTGGCGTTTAGATGAGTCCCTTTTCATTGAAAATATATCAACTCTAATCCTTTTAAGTGCATAAGTAATACATGTATAAATTTATATTGTACAAATGTAAGATCTGTTTTCTAACCTCAGTAATTTTAGTTAAGAAGTAAATCTACTTTCCATTGTAGACACTGAGAAAAGTACAAAAAGCTAGTTGAGTCCATTCTGACCCATGGCGACCCCATGTGAGTCAGATTAGAACAAACAGGGTTTTCAGTGGCTGATTTTTTGGAAACAGATCACCGGGTTTTTCTTAGAGGCACCTCTGGGTGGACTCAAACCTCCAACCTTTCGGTTAGCAGCCAAGTGTGTTAACAGTTTGCACCACCCAGAGACTCAATAGAAGTGTAAGGATCAAGAAAATACTTGAAAGATAATGATGACATGCAATTATATAATCATATAAGGTATATATAATAATATATAACATTATAATATATATAATTCTAGTCTGTATGAGTTATCTATTTATCTGTAACGAATTTCCCCCAAATTTAATACCTTATAACAGCAAACATTTGTTATCTCATACAGATTCTGAAAGTGAGGATGAGAGTGGCTTAGCAAGGTAAGCCACTGCAACATGAACAGTTCTCTCTGCCCATGTTGAAGTTAAGCTGTCCACTGGAACTCTAGTCATCTCAAGGCTTGACTGGGGCTAGAGAATGAACTTCTAAGCTTACTCATATGGTTGTTGCCAGGCCTGTTTCTTGCGGGCTGTTGTCAGAAGACCTGCTTTCCTCACTAGGTAGGCTTCTCTCTAGACAGCCTGCAAGTCCTTATGACTATGACATGGCAGCAAGCTTCCCCCAGAGTGAGTGGTCTGAGGAAATGAGAGAGAGAGCAAGGGTGCAACTAAGATGGGAGCCAGATGCCTCATGTTTTTTATGTTCTAATCTCAGAAGGTACGTGTTATCATTTCTACTATATTGATATTTAATGAGCCCGCACTCAATTGGAGCATGGGAATTGAGCTCCACCTCTTAAAGAAAAAGTATCCAACAATTTGTGGCTATATTTTTTAAACCACCATATGAACTAGGGATTTTAAAGATAAACCTGAGCTTCCTCCCCTCATTTCACAGATGAGAAACTCAAGGCTCGGTGAATTTAAGTGACCTTTACAAAGCCACATAACCATTTGGGATAGAACCAATGCTTCCTGACTTCCTGCTCCTTGAAAAATGGGTGTTTGTATGGGCATCTTTGCAAACAAACATCATTTATCCCAGCATTATCAGAGAATAAATACTTAATTTTCTAAATAACTGACATTTAGTATTTTAAATGACCAAATTTATTTTAACTAATTAGATAGAAAAATTTCCAAAATCCATTCTTCTTCTCTGCCTCTCTGAGATAGTATATTGACTACAATTCAACAGTTCACTCATCATACAGAGTCATCATTATGGACATGATTGATTTTATCATATGATCAAAAAGTAATATGTCCCTGGTCTATTGTTTTTTCCTACATTAATAGTTCAGTTCCACTCTGCATGTAACAATGTTGTATCTCCTTTTTACATTTCTTGTTTCTTCTTGCATTATCAGCTTTTTGACTGTGACTTCTTACTCTTGTCATTACATCTTTTCTAAGCAAACTTTCCTACATTTCATTTCATATTAGCAAATATTTATTGAGCCTGTATTGAATTGTGGAACTGGACCAGCTAGTGGGGAATACAAAGGTAAATGTATTAGTCAAGGAACTCAACGTCTGTCTTGTTGGGAATGGTAGTGGCCCAGAGAGATGTGATTACTTAATAAATTCTATAATACAGTAATATAACATAAAGTGCTATGGAGAACACAGAGGATTAAACTTTCTGAAGGAGTCAGATACAGATGTCCATATCAAGAATATCAGATATGGATCTTGAAAGATGGAAAGGTAAGGACTTCTTAGATAGAGGAAGAGAGGCAGGAAATTATTGGCAAAGCAAATAATGTGATTTTAGAGGCCCTATAAGGACAGAGTTTGTCTCAAGAATATCCAATAATTTAATGTTTCGGGACTTTGGATAATATTAGGATAGGATGGAACAAGAGATTGATGTTTTGCAAGTTAGTGACATGGGTTGAGACTAAATGTTGCATGATTTATATACTAAAAAGGTTAAGTGTATATGCCCTGTAATCAAACTGTTTGCAGTCCATATCTGTCGTGGCCATTTGCTCACTGCGTGACTTTGGACAAATCACTTACCCTGGGTTTCTTCACCTTTAAAATGGAGATGATATCATTACCTGCTTCCAGGTTTGTTGAGAAGATTCAGTGAAACAAATGCAAAGTACTTAGCACAGTGACTGACATTCAGTAAGTATTTAATAAATGTTAGTTCTCATCATTATTATTATTAAGTCATTCTAAGTACTATACTATTTATCCTGCAGTTTGGAGGGACCTATCTCAGTTTTATAACCAACAGGGTAGCACGATCAGATTTGTGTATTCAGTTTCATAGAGTATTAAGAGTGCTAAGAGTAGGCTCCACACCCCCCTCCACCCCCAGCCAGTTTCCATATATTTTCTGATCTCCTTTCCCTGATCTAACTAAGTACTCACTAGTACAATGACTTAGGTAAAGATCTAACTTAAATAGAGGCTATATCATCATTCATTAGACAAATATTTACTGAGCCTTTATTGTGTGCCAGGCACTAAACAAAGTTCCTACACACATGAATTTTATTCCAGTTAATAAGACTTGGTTCTCAGTTGAATGTTAGGCAGTAAGAAAAAGAGATACGTGTGAAGGTAGGAAGGTATCCAGTTCTTAGGCAATTACTAGTAGTTTATGATGTCATTGACAATTAGCCTATGAAAAGGCTCAAGAGAAAGGACTGTGAGACTGAAGAATACCCTTGCCAATTATTTAAAAATTATGTGTGTGTATTTTTTTAAGTGGGTGCAATATATTCTTACTGCGTGAAGCACTTTCTCTTCTCCTTAGCTCAACTTTATGGACAAGCTTATTATTCGTACCTTATCAAAGCATAGCTTGAGTTTGTAACTAGAAATATTTGCTGTGAGATACAGAGTTAACTTTCTCACTGGTTTAGAGAACAATTCCTCCTTTTCTTCTGTTGAACAGTAATGAAATAAAAAATTGCTAGAAGTGATTTTTCTTTGACGGAAAGTGAAAATAGAATACTATATTTTATAAAGGCACTAGCCTAAATTTAATCTCTGGCAAAATACTGTGTTGTATTCATCTTTATCCTGTTTATTAATTCAGCTAATTCAACAGTAAATACAGAGGTGCTGTATGATGTAGTAAGTACTGAAAAAAAAAAAAGGTAAGAACCAAATACTAGACAAAAGGACATATCACTCTGCTTAGAGCGCCAGGGATAGCTTCTCAGAGGAGCTGACGGATAAAGTTAGTCATGCAAATTGAGCGTTCGAGTCAGGGGAAAAGCACCTGCCAAGGCCCGGAAGTGCCTGGGGAAAAGTCAGTATACTTGAAGGATATAGCGTGAGGAGGAAGTGCTGAGAGATGAGGCTACAAATGTAAGCCTGCAGCCAGATCATAAAGGGCCTGGTATGCCATGTTAACTACTGAGAACAGTGGTATTCCAGGGATGTGTTTATTGTGGGGAGTGATGTCAGGACTTGCATTTTTAAAAATAGCATTTTGATTAAAATATGGGGGGAAAAAAAGACTAGAGACAAGCAGGATGATAGGCAGGGAGACCAGTTAGGAGTCCATTCCTGAATTCTAGCAAAAATAATGATGGCATGAACTAGCCTTGTAACAATGGGACTAAAGAAAGTGGATTCTTTTCAGGGATATTAAGGAGACAGAATTAATAGGACTTTGTGATCCATTTTGTGAAGGAGAGAAAGAATGCTTCAAATCTGTGTCTTGGACAGTTGGGTGGATGATGATGTCATTCATTAAGCTGAAGAATTAGAAAAGAGGCAATTTTAGAAAGGAAAATATCTTACTAGCGACAAAGTGATGAAACGCAAAAAACTTTTATTTGCCTGCTTTTACCAAAGCAGACAATGACAAATAAATAGATGCTGTTTTCACAAGTAGATAGCCACACAATCGACATTGGTTTTTCTTTGGTCTTCTGTTGAAAATAATATTCTGTGCTTTGAAATATTTGAATACTGAATACAATTGTAAGCTTGGTTGGGTATGTGTGTTTTCCCCTCCTCAGGCTGACAGTTTTTGATGTCTGTGCTGACTGAGACAATTTGGAGGGATGGACTGAATTATTTTCCTGGCCACCACTTCTGTTTATACAGAAATTACACTTGACTGTAGTGACACTAATCATTGCAGAACTGATCAAATTCAGCTCCCCTGCTGATGAAGTCAGCCAATAAGCCGTTCATGACTGACAGGTGTTTCTGCTTTCCTTTTTTTTCCCCCTCTTAAACACACTGGAATTTTATAAGCTACCTTCCTTTACTCTCCCACATCTATGTCCATGCAGAGGAAATGCCAGGAGGGGGTTGTTTGATTCAGAGATACAGCTTACATTTAGCTCTCTCCACCCTGTCCTCCTCCCTCTGCATAGGTACAAGTTCCAGGATTGCTATGTGTGTGCTGTAGACCCTTCCGACAGTCTGGTGATGCCTGTGGGCTCCTTTCAGAACTGTTTTTAAACATATAAAGTAAAATACATAGGATTAAAAGGAAACCATTTATATTAAAACACAGTTATAAAACATTATTTAAATTGTGTGATATAGTAATATATGTGTTGATTTTGTAATCCATTAAATTAAAAGATCTAGTGGTGAGCCTTAATATTAACATTTCAAAATAGTGATAAATGTCAATAATATTTTGAGATATCTATGGCAACTGTAATTTAGTATGATTTCTATTGGTGACAAGCTCACAGTTAGTTTGCTACTACTGTAATTTGTTGACTACATTCATCATAGAAGAGAATGCTAAAATTTCAGTTGTTGTTGTTTGATGCCATCAGGTAAATTTTGACTCATAATGATCATGATCATAATGATGCCAGAGTAGAACTGCCTTATAGGATTCTCTTGACTGTAATCTTTATGGAAGCTGAGTAAAAATTTCAGTTAGTGTTCAGTGAAAATTAAAGCACACTTTTTTCCCATTCCAAGTTCTTGAAACCCTGAATTCTATAGACCCTGGTTTAAGAACCTCTGGTGTAGTGCAGGAAACCCTGGTGGTGTAGTGGTTAAGAGCTATGGCTGCTAACCAAAAGGTCAGCAGTTTGTATCCACCAGGTGCTGCTTGGAAACCCTATGAGGCAGTTCTACTCTGTCCTATAGGGTCACTATGAGTTGGAATCAACTTGACAGCAACAGGTTTGGTTTTTTGTTTTGGTGTAGGATAGTTCTCAAATTTTAGCGTACAAGAAAGTTACCTGGAAAGCTTATTGAAATGCACATTTATGGAGCTCCTCCCAGGGGATGCTGACTCAGAGGGTTTAGAGCGGGGCTCAAGAAGACACATTTTAAACAACTACCCAGTGTAATTCTGACACATCTGGTTCTAGAATCATCTTTTGAGAAATAAAATCTCGGGATAAAACAGTATTGCAAAGACATTGGAAGTTTGGTGTGGCTATTAGTAAGTCCTTACCCTTGTGTCAACATTGCAGCTTCTGTATCTTTTCTGTTATTATTAATACTACTACTATTTGTTACATCAATCTTCTTTTCTGATAGATACAATTTTTTTATGACAAGGTTTTGAAATATTTGACTAGATATCACTAAAGCATAGCGAGGGGTAATAATCATAAACGCAATGCAGTGTAGTGCTGTGACATTGAAATCATTTCAGTAATTTTACAGTACATTTGCATGGCGGCACCATTCATCTGCTGAGTTTCCATTAACTTTGCTTAAAATCTCTCTATCTACAAAGAAGCACAAGTGTCAAGTTTCTCCTTCATGCTCAGAGACCTGGCTGGAATCACAATTCTACAGAAGATAATTGTTATGAATTAAAACATTCCTATCAGGCTGTGTTTTGCTTTAATGCATATTGAACATGTTCATAACCTCTGCTGTCTCCATTATTGGAAAGGAAAAATAAGAGAGTACTGTTCTTTAACTCTCCCCAGCTCTCTTGGGGTTTCCCTAGTGTCATTGAACAGCCGTTTTGATTGGTTAATAACTTAAAAAAAAGAAAGTGGGGACACAATATTATAACACGTTGCAGAGCAGGCTCATTATTGTCAAATTAGATTCACTGACCTTCACTGCCATTTACCAGGAAGAGACAGGCAGCATGTCAAGGACGGTTTGCAGTGAGTGAATCCACACAAAGTGCCGCTGAACAGTAACCAGCCTAGACATACCTTTGTGCTGTTTTAACATACTGACACGTTTTAACTCCTCGCATGCTAAATACTATGATACACAGGTTTAAGTGAGGAATATACACAGAAATCTATGCACATATATTTGTATTTTTGAAATAAATTTTATTCCAAGGGAAAGTCCCCCAACACCCCCCCCCCCACACACACACATACAAAATAGCACCTGGAAATGAAATTCACGGATTCCCTAATTTGTAGAAGAATTCAATGGCTTCCATATACACTAAAGCAGGACTGACATGGCAATAATCAACATTCCTGGTTCAATTAATAAAATACCTTTAAGCCATGGGACTAATTCTCCTCCCTCTAAATGTCCAAGTTATTTCCCTTTCACCTGTATTAAGGAAGAGGAGAGTGGTCCTGGTAGAATTTTCGTTGTTGAGGGAATTCACTCATTCACTTATTCATTCATTCATTTATCAAGTATTTTTCTAGGCCTAATCAGTGTCAGCCACTAGAAATATGTTCTAAACAGATCCCTTTCTTGCTGTTGAATAGGAGAAAGGACATATACTAGGTACTATGCTCCATTTTTAAAGCAATATGTCATTCTTGAATATTAAATAACTTTGTTTTAAAAGTAATCATTCTTTAGCTCTGCTTAGGCTCTTGTGAGGAGCCCTGGTGGCAAAGTGGTTAAAGTGCTCAGCTGCTAACCAAAAGGTTGGCAGTTCTAACCCACCGGTCACTGCGCGGGAGAAAGATGCATCACTCTGCTTCCGTAATGGTTTACAGCATTGGAAACTTTATGGGAGCCCTGGTGGCACAGTGGAAATGCTGGTGGTGGTGTGGTTACGTGCTACAGCTGCTAACTAAAAGGTTGGCAGTTTGAATCCACCAGGCCCTCCTTGGAAACTCTAGGAGGCAGTTATTCTCTGTCCTGTAGGGCCGCTATAAGTTGGGAATTGACTCCATGGCAAACGGTTTGGTTTTTTTTGGTTTATGAGTCAGAATGGACTTGACAGCAGTGGGCTTGTTTGGATTTTTTAACTTCTTGAGTTAAGGTTAGTAGTTTGAGTTTCGTAATCCTTCTTATTTTACTGGAAGAGAATAATCTGGCCCACTGTAACTTCCCTCCATTTTATAATCCCTTTATTATGCCCAGAGCACTGGTGGCCCAGTGCTTAAGAGCTACAGCTGCTAACCAAAAGGTTAGCAGTTTGAATCCACCAGCCACTACTTGAAAACCCTAGGGGGCAGTTCTACTCTGTCCTGTAGGGTCGCCATGAATCCGAATTGACGCGACCAGTAATGGGTTTGGTTTTTGGTTATATGCCCGCCTACCAGGAGAAACTCAGTTACTCTTTCTACCCTCAGGCATGGAGTATTTATTATTATTATTCTCCTGGTCATTTTATTTTTGCTTTTTATGGCGATTCTGCAAATTTCAGTTTATGGCAGCACAGGTATGCACTTCATAACATCCATTTAGGTAAAGTCTGACTGCATATACATCCGTGGTCCCAGAAAGTTATAATAGAGTTCAGAAATCCGATGGGAGAACAGGGTGTAGCTGATGTACTTTGCTAAATACTGTAGATCCATCTGTTTCTCACTAGCTCTCTGGTTCCGCATCAACCCTGGCCCTGGGGGTGCAGGTGATGGGGCCCCAGGGCCCATTGGTGGCTGCCTCAGTCTGGGACCGCACAGCTGCCGCCAGAGCCACTGAAGCCACCAAAGGAGATGCCTGGCGAGGTCACTGCCCCCCTGGGCTAGGGCGCCCTGTTCTTCATGCTCAGGTGTACCGCAGCTCCTCCTGTGGCCTCTGAGTAGTATAGGCTGTGACAGTGGTGGGAGGAGGAGCAGGAAAGGTGGCGGGGAGGGAGGGGAAGTGGAGGAGGGACAAGCAGGGCTGGAAGAGTTTAAAGCCCATTGGAGGGGTGGGAAGGCAAGCAGGGAGGAAGGAAGGATGGGGAGCTCGAAGCAGCACACCTGGAGTTGGCCGTGAGTGCCAACTGTGGCTCTGGAGACCAAGGCGGCGACCACTCAGGACTGGCCATAGAGCAGCCAAAGTTTTTGAGCAGTCCCTAGGCGCAGTGGCGGCACTGCAGGTCCTTCCTGAGCATCTCTCTCTGGTGTATAGTATGATGTTCGCACAACCCAAATCACATAACATCCTATTTCACAGAACGTACTGTGGATGTTAAGCGGCACATACATATGTGTTGCTGTTTACCCCGACATAAGAAGTCTTAAGTTTTCTGTAAGAGGACTTAAGAAAGGTACGGAATGTGGGCCTCACAAATTTAAGTCCTACTCATCAGCCCCTTAAAAATGGTATACTGAAAAGGAGCCCAAATCAATTATTCCCATGTTTGAGGATTTCCTTAATCAACTTCTAGACCCCTGTGTTGAGTGACTAACATAAGATCAGTCACATTTTACTTCATAAGATTTTTTTTTAAAAAAAACACAGAATGCATGCAGGACTTTATGACAAATTCATTTTTTTAGTCTTTATTTTTCCCATTTCCAACACCATAGGGGACGCACATTTGGGATACCCTGAGATCTCAATTGACTACCTCTGTTGGAGTAATTTAGGTGCTTGCTAAAAACACAAATCCCTGAGTTCCTCCAAGACCCACTGAATCATTGCCTTTGGGGGCAGGGCTCAGAAATCTGTCTTTTCAGTATATAATCTAGGTGATGCTTTTGGGGACCAGTTATAGGAACCATTGCAGAGGTTACACAAAAGTCTCAACTTCCTTTTTTATTAGGATAGCTTGTTAGTTAAGAGTTTGATCTTGGATAACACTGCATGCCATGGTGTAGAGATTTATTAAATATTTACTGAATAAATGTATGTGGATGTATGATTGACACAAAACATGCCTCTGACATTTACGAACAATGTGACCTAAACAAGTTCTTTAAGCCCAGTTTCCTTATCTGAAAATTGGAGATTATAATAGTGCTTTTCTACTCTTGGTTGTGGTGACTAAATGGAATAGGTTCTGTAAAGTACTCTGCAAAAGGCTGAGAACATACAAAAGCCCAATAAATGTTATCTATTTTACCACTTTAAAAGTCATTTTGACTTTTATTTGCTTTTCCAGTAAAATATGTAGATTAATATCTATTTTTTTTCTACCTTGTAGGAAAACTGGAAGGTTTCATATACAACAATGAGAGTGAGAATGCTTTATGAACTGGAATATGCAAAATAATGGGTATTGTTAAAAAGTAGATTGGAACTCTTGTGTCATATGGCTTACTATATTCATGTGCCTAAATTATAGTAGTTGAACTTAAAAGGAATAAAAATATATGATATACTATTTTGGCCATATATATATTAAGATATCCATGGATTGGAAAAAATCTTGATTTTGGGAAAAAGATAATTAAGAACCTATTCAATGTTAGATGGAAATTTAATCATTAGGGCCATTCCCCTATAGGCTTATCCATTGCAGAGATTGTTATTTTCTTGCTTAGTTCTTACTCTGATGGAAACTAAGAACGTTCATCAGCTTATCCTTGATTTATTTTCACTAAAGGGATGGAATGTGTTGAAACATGTCATCATGTAGCTCCTCTTTCAAATCAGTGTATGTTTTTTTCACACCTGGTACTTCTTCCTACAAACTGTAACATGCCAGGTAACTCAGATTTTGATTCATTTATGGATATATATATATTTTCCCAACCAGTAGTTCATGTACAGTTTGGGTCATGTAAAACATTTATTACATCAAGTTTAACCTATATTTTTTTCTTAAAAAATATTTTACTATGCAGCTAATCACGCTGTGGCATTTTTTTGTGCTCAATGGCAGTTTTTATGGAACTCAGGGACTATAACAACAGATTTTGCTTTTGAAAAATATTTTGACTGTCACCTGAGACCTGAAAGTTGAGTAAGAAGATGGTTTAGTGAGGAAAGGATGGAAATAAGAGTGCCTCTGGCAGTGAGAAATGCTTATGTAAATGCCTGTGGGTGAGAGAAACTGAAGGAAGTTCAGAATGGCTGAGTGAAGATTGCTGACTGAGTGAGGATGGATTTGGGGGTAAAATGGATTTGAGCAGTAAGCCTAGAGAGTAAAGGAGAGGCCATATAATACATCAGCTTTTCAGGATTTCATCAGAGAAGCTCAGGGAAACTACTGATAAATTTTAAACAGAGAGACTACATGATCAGATTTGTGTTTTATAACATCTCATGTCGGTATGTGGAATGGATTGGAGGAGGTCAATTTAGAAAGATATCATAGCAACCTAGACAAAAGATGATACTGGTGTAGACTAGGGATATGACAGTGGGGTTGTAGAGAAATGAAGACATGGAAACCTATTTCGGATATGGTATCACAGTGACTTGGTGATGGATTTGCTGTGAGGGTAAGGGAGAGTGCTGAGTGGAAAATAACTCCGCATTCTGGCTGGCGTAGCTAAGTGCTTGTGTTTGTCATTCACAGAATGAGGAAACACAAGAGGAAGAGAGGTTCATTCGGAGAAACAGATGAGTTTAGTTTTGTACCTGTTGAGTTTGAAGTGTCTTTGGACATCTGAGTGGAGATGTGCAATAGGCTGTTAGATATATGAGTAAAAAGCCCCCCCCCAAAAAAAAGCCATGTAGGGTAGAGATAGAGTTGTGGGCATCATCAGTGCATAGATGCGGATAAAAGCCACTTGAGTAGATGAGGTTACCTAGGTAGGCAAAGAATCACTTGCAAAGAAGACCCAAAGGGAAGTCCAGATTAAAGGAGGAAAACCAGGAGAGTCAACAAATGAGTGCAGCAGAAAATAGTATATTCGGTAAACCTCATTATCAGCAGCTACCATTTATTTGAGCCCTAGGACATGTCAGGCACTTATATACTTAAGTACTTAATGTGAATTCTTTTTTTCTGTTTAATCATCATGGTAACTCCAGAAAGTATTATTATAAACTCCCTCTTGTAGAGGAAACTGAGTTAGAGAAAGTCAAAGTCCTTAGCCCAAGGTTACAAAAGTAGTAGTTGAGGGAGCCAGTTTCAATCATAGGAAGCCTGACTCCAGAAACAGAGTTCTTAATTATATTTTACAAAAATTGAAAATTCCAAGTAGACCTAAATATTCAAAAAATGAAAAAATAAACAAAAAAACACAGTATAGCCATGTGATCTATTGTTTTTGTTTTTTTTAAACCTGCCTATTAATATGACAAAATGTTAGGATATACAGTTAAGTAAAAATCATGCTAAGGGAATAGTTTGTAAAATAGAATCCCAATTTAAATAAATATGGATGAAATGACCAAGACTGCCTGGAAGAGGAGTAGGTAATGGGACTCGCAAATTAGTATTAATCGTCTTACCAAATGTTAAAAGTTGCTATTTCAGGATGATGTGATTATGGATCATTCTTATTTATGCCTCTGTATAATTCCTAAATATTGAATATACCACAAACTGCCAGAAGAACAAGCAAATCTGTCTTGGAAGAAGTACAGCCAGAATACTCGTAGAAATGAAGATGGTGAGACTTCGTTTCAAATACTTTGGACATGTTATCAGGAGGGATCAGTCCCTGGAGAAGGACATCATGCTTGGTAAAACAGAGGGTCAGTGAAAAAGAGGAAGACCCTCAATAAGATGGATTGACACAGTGGCTGCAATGACAGGCTCAAACATAACAGCGATTGTGAGGATGACACAGTGTTTCATTCTGTTGTACATGGGGTCACTGTGAGTTGGAACTGACTCAATGGCACCTAACAATAACATAATTCCTAAATTTTCTAAAACTGCTATTTATTACTTTTATAATTTAAAAAATAAATTTAGTTTTTAATGTTCACTTAATTGAACTCCTGGGAGAATTAGATGAGATGATGACTATGGAACATATGGCAAGGTATTGTAGAACTATTAGATGTGAAATATAGTGACTTCACTGATTTCACATTGACACAGTATATGCTTAAAAATGAATGATTATAAATCCTAAATCATCTGTGAAAGCAGAACACAACATTTATGTATCATTATATGTCAACAATATGTTTTATTCTACAACTATAAAGCTTAATCAGGAGATTAGAATATATTTTCAAGTGATATTATATGCTTTATACTGTGTTAACCCATGTATCTGCTCAGCCAGGAGAACAGATGCAAATTAGAACATTTAAAAATGTTAAATAAAATATTCTTTTTTCATTTACAGTTAATAGATAAAATTCTGATTGTATTTAATCGAGACTTGATTGCAGTAGTCTTTCACAAAGTGGGTACCAAGTTACGGGACCACTATTTCTGTTGGAGAAGACTAGGGTTATGGACAATACTACTGTGACTATTTTCAAGTGTCAGAGACAGCCATTCTTTCTGAGCAGCTTGCTAGGATGGCCAACCATGCATGAACGGGATTTAGTGTCATAATCAAATGAAACTTACATTGAAGGTTATCTCACATGAATTTAATGATATGCATAATTGTTATTCTGCTGCATGATAATTATGCATGAATATAAGCAGCTCCTGTAAATGATGGTAATTTGTCTGACTTCAGAACAGCTAAACCCAGCACAAGCAGGAAGAATCTTGAGGGGGAGGCAGGGAAGAATGGGCAATCCCAGCAGGTGAGAGGTATAAAAGAAGTCTGTGTTCTTTAGCACCTTTACCTGCTATACACCAGATTCTCGACATGGTCTTGTCTTGGAGGACCGAAGGTAGGCAAAGGAGGAATGAGGGAAAATGTAAAGGTGCAGAAGCAGAATAAATTAACTTTGAAAGTTCCATTTCACACTAATTCTTGGCAAATTTGGGTATTTCATACATTGAACAAATTTTTGTTGGCTGCCTTCTGCTTGCCTAGTATTTTAGAAAAACACGGACTCAGTTCCTGCCCTGAAAGTGCTTATAGTCTATGACGACCTGACCACCATGTTTTTATTCCCAAAGTACTTTGTGTTGTACTGAAATAACTGTTAAATAGTATTACAATAATTTTGTTCACCTGTTTCTCCCACAGTAACGAGTGAAAATTTAAGGGCAGGCAGGAACAAAACAAGTGTTTTAAAGAATCCTTACTGAATGAAAAAAAAACGAATGAATTTTGTTTGAGGAGTTAAAATTGTTTATAGAGAAGCAAGGATAATGTAAGGGTTTGTGTGTGCACTAGTGTGCTTGTGCATATGTGTGCACTTTATTTTATGTGTGCACTTTATTTTATTTTATTTTAAATAAGAACATTTCAGCATCTTTGCACATTAAGAATGAGATTTGAAACATTTTCAACTATACTACTGTGTTGCAGTTTTTATGTCTGCATTTCTATGTTGTGTTTTTGTCTAGTCGATTCCAACTTATGGTGACCCCACATGTACAGAACAGAACTGCTCCATAGGGTTTTCAAGGCTGTGATATTTGGGAAGCAGATTGTCAGCCCTGTCTTCCTAGGTGACTGTAGGTGGGTTTGAACCACCAATCTTTTGGCTAGTAGTCAAGTGCTTAACCATTTGCACCACAGAGGGATTTAGGTTAGCAAAATACTTTTTTTCTCCTGAGTGATATTGTAAATCTGTTGTCTTTAAATATTATTGGATTTTATTCATAGTTTACTTTTTGTGGTATTTAAAATGCCCTTTGACTTTGTATGACCCATTTCATTTTATGGATCTATAAAAACAATAAATATTAAAAAACAAATAAAAACTTTGTAATGAGTCTGATGGTTTAAAAATTCTGTGTGAATACATGTAACCTTTTAAAGTTGATACTCCAGGCAGCAATTAGAGGTTTTATAAATAATTTTGGATTGAAAAGACACATTTATGATAAAACATTCTTTGCATATATCATCCTTATTAATTAGCATATCTAATTTTAAAATAAAGTGTAATTGTTTATTTAATATTTTTCAAACTTTGGTATGTTTGATCTGGATATTTTCTTAACTAAAATCAAATAGCTATTAATATTATTTGGAATTTCGATGATCTTAAAAACATGTTTTGTGGGAATTTTTTTTCATATGGTACATTTAGTCTTATAAAATGAAATGCCACTTCATTTTTATGTGGTTTAGACATATATAGAATTCTATACATATTTGGGTCATTGCATTCAACATTTGTTTGAAAACCTTAATGATGAAACCCATTGAGAAATTAATGTTTTCTTGCAGAAATTGACTTAGCAGTACTGTCTACTGTTGTTAGTTGCCTTCAAGTTGATCCCGACTCATGGCACAAATGGTTAAGTGCAGGACTACTAACTGAAAGGTTAGTGGTTCAAACCCACCCAGAGGCACTTGGAAATAAGGCCTTGTGATCGGCTTCTGAAAGGTTATAGTCTTGAAACCCCATGGAGCAGTTCTAGTCTGCACATATGGGTCTTCATGAGTCAGAATCAACTAGACAGCTGCTAACAATAACGTATCTACTATGTTTACTACCACTTTTATAACTATTATAACAGTGTTTACTCTCCTCTGAGAATTTAGCATAATCTATTTGTTTGTTTATTCGTGTATTTCTGTCTGTCATATAAGAATGTATTTCTCTCTCCCCTCCTCGTGAATGCAGGGACTTTGCCTCAGTCTGTGCTGTATCCTTAAGTGCTTAGAATAGTGCCTAGCACCTAGTAAGTGCCCATCAATAAACTAATAATATTCGGTAGCCTAGGTTGAGAAATGTTCTTTTCTATATTACTATTTCATCTCAATCTTTTAAACTCATTCCTGTTTTCCTGCTTGCCCCTTAAATATTGGTTGCCCCCAGATCTTTATCTTTAATCTTCTTTATTTATTCTGCATGTTTTTTCTTAATGATGTCAATTACGTCTATGCTTCCAACTACTCAGTTTGCTCCGTTGGCTAATGTCTTAGTTATCTAGTGCTGCTATAAAAAAAAAAATACCACAATTAGATGGCTTTAACAAACAGAAGTTAATTTTCTCATAGTTTAGGAGGCTAGAAGCCCAAATTCAGAGCACCAGCTCCAGGGGAAGGCTTTCTTTCTTTGTGGGCTCTGGAGGAAGGTCCATGTCTCTCCAGCTTCTGCTTCCCGATTCCTTGGAGATCTCCACGTGTCTTGTTATCTATTTTACCATATCTGTACTCTGCTCTCTTGTTTAATCTCTTTTATATCTCAATAGAGATTGACTCAAAATGCGCCCTACACTAATCATGTCTCATTAACATAACAAAGACAAGCCATTCCCAAATGAGATTATAACCACAGGCATAGACGTTAGGATTTACAACACATATTTTGGGGGGACATAATTCAATCCATAACAGCTACAAAATCTATATTTTCTGCCCCAAACATCTCGGGAACTCCAGACAAATTTTCAACAGTTTTTAAAGATCTTCACTTAAATATTATATAGCTGACGAAGCTTGGAAAAGTTAAATAATTGGTTCTAGGCCCTGGTGGTGCAGTGGTTAAGAGCTCGGCTGCTAATCAAAAGGTCAGCAGTTTGAATCCACCAAGCCGCTCCTTGGAAACCCTGTAGGACAGTTCTACTCTGTCCTAGAGGGCCACTATGGGTCGGAATCGACTTCGACGGCAATGAATTTGTTCGTTTGTTTTTAGGTAAGTGATAGAGCTGAGACTAGAACCCAACACTGAGTCTCTATACTAAAGAAGCTTTCGTATATAGATTTATGTTGTGTGCACATTGATTGGAAAAGCATGATTATTATAAATTTATTTTTGATATACTGATCTTAAAGAGTGCATATCAATTTAAAGTAGCATCTATTTCAAAATTCAGAGAGGGCGCATTGGCCTGGTAAGTAAGAGAAATATTAACCTCATGCCTTACTTTCTATAGAAAGCAAAATAAATTTTAGATTTAATTTTAAAAAAAAATATTAAAAACAATCGAAGTCCTCCAAAAAGATAGAAGAAAATTTGAAGTTTCTTTCATAGGTTTTGTTGTTGTTAGGTGCCATCGTGTTGGTTCCCACTTACAGTGACCCTGTGGACAACAGAATGAAACACTGCCCAGTCCTGTGCTATCTTCATAATCATTGTTATGCTTGAGCCCATTGTTGTAGCCACTGCGTGAATCCATCTCGTTGAGGGTCTTCCTGTTTTTTACTGACCCTCTACTTTACCAAGCATGATGTTCTTCTCTAGGAACTAGTCCCTCCTGATAACATGTCCAAAGTATGTTGGACAAAGTCTCTCCGTCCTCGTTTCTAAGGAGCATTCTGACTGTACTTCTTCCAAGACAGATTTGTTCGTTCTTCCGGCAGTCCATGTTATATTCAATGTTCTTCACCAACACCATAATTCAAAGGCATCAATTCTTCTTCAGTTTTCCTTATTCATTGTCCAGCTTTTGCATGCATATGAGACAATCGAAAATACCATGGCTTGGGTCAGGCGCGCCTTAGTCCTCAAACAGTTTATAGAGATCTTTTGCAGCAGATTTACAAACATTTAATAGTATCTCCTGATTGCAATGAAATAAATCACAATGGAAAAGAAGGGTTTTATTATATATGAATTAGAAATGCTAAATGTCAAAATTTACTACACAGTTAAACGACAAAATAAAAACAACAGTAAAAAACTCATACAAATATTTAAACAACAATACGAAGTGCTAAGATTCAGTTAAGTAAATGGGCAATACTTGAACAAACTATATACATGAAAATAATTATATTAAGTAGCATTTACTATAAATTATTTGAGGGCATCAACCATGTCTTATTCATCTTTGAAGTCTCCCTTTTTTCTTCACATCTTCACTCCCTCTTCTTTGCTGGTACTTTGCAAATTGCCTTAGTGCATTGTATTGATTATGTTCCCTTCCCCTGATGTGAAGGAAAATTATGTCATTTATTATGTTTTTCTGTAAGATTTAACTTCAACCTGTATGGGTATTCTGGAATAATAACTTCATTCTTCTTGTACCTCATAGAGATAATACACAAACATACACATCAAATACTTTCTCCCTGTCTTTGGATTATGCTAGGTGTTGTAGATTTACCTCTAATATTCGTATTCTTCTTTATAGCTGTACTTTCCTGAATCAGGGTAGTTTTTAGTCTATACTCATTGCAGGAAAAATTAGAATAATGTTGTGTATTCCTAGACCTGTGACAGATTGCTACCGATCATGCCATTGTAACTTTTCTCTAGCCCTGAGTCAAAAGAATGCTCTTTGGGAATTGTGCTGCCCCGTGGTAGTAATGAATGGAATAATGAAATAGAACCTTTAAATAATTTTATAAATATGCATTATTCTTTGGTAAATGCAAATTCCAACACAAATTCTGCAAAAAAAATAATTATTTTAAAAGTATGAATGTCACAACTTAGTTCTCTGCTATTACAATGATTATTTGATGTGTCTTAGAAGTGTTAAGAAAGGAAAGGAGGGATGAATCACAGAAGAGAGACATTTGGCCTGAAAATTACAGCTTTCCCCTCCACACAATTGCAGATGTGAACAAAGTTTGTGTTAACCACAGTTTAGAAAGCCAGTTTCTCCAATTGACAGTGGTAAGCTGCAAACAGAAGATGACAGTAAAAACAAAGCTTAACAATGTTTCTCAAACGAGCAGGATTTTATTTCTGTGGATTTAATTTTATTTCTGAGAAGTCTTATACCCTGAAGGAGAGATTCAATACATACACCCTCAATTTATTTAATTCTGCTTGGAAAATGCTTCTTTATTTCTCAGATGTTTACAATTTTCAGTTATGTACTATGGCAGATAGAGAGTAGTTTGTGGGAACTTCATTTTATTTCTGAGTTGTATTCTTGGAGTTTTATCATGTGTGCTTTAGGATGTAGTAATTCTCAGTTGATGTCTCATTACTGCGTGCTACTTAGAGGTTCTCTAAGTGATTTTGAACATAGAATTTTAGAACAGGCAGTGACCTTAGGCGTCATCTTATCTAATTCTTAAACGACTTTGGGTGTTTAAGTCTCCTTATATTGTGTATTGAGAAATCCAATTATATCCCAATTACATTGTAATTCTTGTTTTAGAAGCATCCAAACAACAAGAAGAACAAACAACAACACAAAATATTGGACATTTCTGTACCAATTTTTTTCCCCAGGTATCCCTTTCCTCAATCCATCTCATATCAGTTTTATCCCATTTTAACCAATGTCTTCTTGAATAGAGAGATCCTTAGGTTTTAAGAGAGACGTGGAGGTGGGGAAGGGAAGTCTGGCACCATTCTGTTGCTGCATTTCCAAATCTATTGAGAAAGCAAATCTGGGAAAAGTGCAAAGACTTCACTGCACACACAGAATTAATGTTTGTGCACTGTTAATTAAAAACATTAAATAGAGTGAATGCTTGCAGTAGTTAGGGACCTCTCTGCAAAAAAGCCCCCTAGCTGTTCAGAGATAAATAATGTAGGCATCTCAGAGGAGTTTAAGCGTGGCTGGCGTTGCTATGGAATTTCACTGCTTCAGAGCCAATGCAATGTTTTATGCAAGTTAAGGTCCCCAAGCAGCACTTGGCCCTCAAGTGTGCTGACTTTTCAAAGAAGAGTGAGAAGGAATAGTCCCTATTTTCAGATGAAGAATCATTACTTAGCTAAGAATTATTTTTCTACTAACTTAGCACCATATGCTTCTAGGATCCTATTGTCAACAATTTTTAGCACTCTTGTATTTGGCTGTTTACTTAATGTTGGAGTTGAAAATAGGATGATGTAAATAGAAGGCAGAGAATCAAACAGAAACCAGCAAGGCTGTTCCCAGTCTGTGACCAGTCAGGATGACAAGCCTGTGTGCATTAGTGTTATTAAAGAGCCTAGTCTGAAGATGCAACTGGCGCTAGAAGGAATAATTAATGTATTACCTCAGCTAAATTCTTAAGCCAAAAATTGGAGTTGTCGACCAGAGCAAAGTCAGGCAATAATGTCAAGATGCCAGGATAATATGAAGCAAAATGATACTGCAAGATTCCGCCACACTTCCTTTATGAGAAAGACAGTAGTAACCTGGTTCTGTAGTAGAGGCACACTAGAAAGCATAGGGCTAAGCCCCTTGGGACCTAGAGGTCAGGGGGTGTAGATTGGGTGCAAATTCATTGGGTCTGATCTGGGGTAGGGTGAAACCAAGCAGGGTTGTCCAGAGTAGTGCAGAGAAGGGGATCCAGGTCAATACCTGGAAGAAAAGAAGCGGTGTTGAAGGATAACCTAGAGGACAAGAGAGAAACCAGCAGCCAAAAAGATCTGAAACAGGTTTGCAAGATGAAGACATAAGAAGTCAGGGACTGGCAGAGCTGGGTGGACAAAGCCAAGGCTGTACAGAGCTGGCTGTTGAGTTTCAAGTGTAAGATGTGTTAGGTAACAAGTTTCAGAGTGAATGGACTGGCTGACTCTAAAGTTAACTGGTCTGTAGCCATCCTTTGTTTTATCGCAGGAATCTTATCTAGCACTATGTATAAAAGGCTTCAGGGTCATTTATAAACAGTCTTCTCCTCTTCTCTTTAGTCTTTATAAAACCAACCAAACCTGCTGCCATGGAGTCGATTCTGACTCATAGTGACACTACAGGACAGAGGGGAACTGCCCCAGAGGGTTTCCAAGGAGTGGCAGGTGGATTCAAACTGCCAACCTTTTGGTTAGCAGCCAAGCTCTTAAATGAGACGACCCTGACATTTATAAAAATTGGCACCAAAATACTTTTCACTGAGGAATATGATGGTAGAATGATGAGGCCAAAGGAGGCTCTGATAACAGATGAAAGAACAGTAGTTATACAATCACTGGTCTACCTATTTCTGAGAAGAAAAAAAATTCAACCTTTATGAATTAGAAGACTGTGGCTTGAGAAGATCTTATGGTAACATTGTCTCTAGTGTCTGATATTCCAAATGGATTGTTTTTGCTGTTAGCACAATTTTAAAATGTAATATACATGGGCAATGGAAACACGTTTAGGTTGTGTAATTATATTTCATTTAGAAGCACTCTGAAAGTTTTGGTATATGCTTAAAAAAAAAAAAAGACAAATATCCATCCTTAAATTTATAGATGATGGCTGCTGAGTAAACATTCAGTTGCATGTAAAGTTTTGTTTTGTTTTTTTAATTTCCACAAAAGTGGTTTAAGAATGTTTGAATTATCAACTGTTAAATAGTTCAACTAGCTACTAAGACAAGAAAAAAGTATCTGTTATTAATATATATTAATGTCTTACTTTGTATTATTTTTGCTTCTTAATGTTGTTATTAGTCTATGCTCTGCCTCAGTCACAGTAAGGTAGTCTAGGTTTAAATCCACACATCTTTGCAGTGCTTTTTTGTGAGATAGAATATCTAGTCCTCCTAACTAGAAAGGATAGAAAATGGAGTATTAGGTCTCTACAATCTAGTTTAACATCTAGGGGGAAAAGTAAGATACTAATACTGGAGAGAAAAACATGCAAATTCAAATAGAATGAATTTTTATATACAAATTCTAGGGAACTGGAAATTAAGTGAACGATTTAGGCCTTTTCAGAAGGAAGGAAGTTCTTTAGCCAGGTGTTGGAGATAATGATGGATATGAATTTTATTAAAGACTTTGGGAGTATTCAAGTGAGGTCAAACTAATAAAGTAAAAAATAAGAGGAACAGATGTAGGTGAGTTGGCAGTTAAACCATAGATGGCAGTTAAACCATCTTTTGATTATTGTGGAAAATAGTATGGATTAAGATTGAGTGGATATTATAGCAGGATCTCACTTCTTGGAAAATCCTGAATACCAGGCAGATAATTAGAATTTGATTCAGTAGGTAATGAAGTATTAATAATATTTGGCATAATCCTCAAGGAAGAAAGCCACATGTGTTCCAATGAGAGTAAAAGCTAATATTTAAGGATTCATGTTCACAGCAAGATCCTGATTTTGAAAAAAAAGTAATTGTCATGTAATCAACAGAATCCTCTGAGGAATCTCCGCAAATTAACCAGAGTCCTAGTTGTGGTCAAACCACTTTGTTCTCACTGATCTATTTCTAGTTATCTTTCCTGTAGGTAATTAACTACAATTTTAACAAAGTACAAAGAGGAGGAAAACAAGCATATTCCAACTTTCCTCAAACTTGTAATAGAAGCAGTGGAGTTCTGATTATTCCCTCCCACTTTTCCCATGGGTAGAGAAAAATTTAATCAACCTGTTTTTACTTAACCCATTTCTTCTATTCCTTACTTTTGAGTCATTCTTAAATACCAAGGTAAAGCTGTCTAGTATTTGTGGAAATTTTCATCACCTCATTTCTAATTCATGAAAAATTGCAGAACATTTTTCAGAGGTTCCTCTTTCCCAGGATAGCCAAAGTTTGAATTCCTGGCGACTAATTTAATACTTTTGGCTCCTATAATAGTCTCTTAAATGATTTAGGACCAAAAAAGTTAATATGAATAAAACTGATTTATAAATCATACAACACTTTATAAATGTTATTAACTATAATAATAGCTGTAATAATAATTTAATTTCCAAATCTTCTGACATTAAATCATCATGCAATTGTTAGGCAGAACTGCAGGTGTGCATATATTCAGGCAAAGATGATCTTTGAAGTCTTAATTTTCAAAATAGTTAAATTAAGAGTTGATTATTTCCATCACAAAAGGATTCCTTGTTTATAAGATGATCTCCATGAGGTTCTTTAAAACGACAAGTTTCAGGACTACATCAAAATATGGCTTGAAATACGTAATTTAATTTGAAATTTTTTGAGGATATTTATCATGTAATATTGATTAGCTTTTGTGCACATATGTTACATGCTTTTGTTAACCCTTTTAAAAATCATAACAAGCTACATTTAACTTTATTGAACCAAGACATGAAAAAGAATAGCAAGATGTTGCTAAGGTTGTATTTTCCTATTACATAATTGACTACTACTGTTTAGCCAAATGTTCTTAAGCACTCATGCCAAGTTTCATGATACCATTTTCCTGCTTGCAGCAGAGCATTATGTTTGGGAGTCCTTTCCAGAAAGATGGACAGTTTCATGAAGTCCTTCAGTGTAATATGAGGCACTGTGCCATTGTAGACATAGCTTTGAATGAAAAGTCTCATTCAGTTTCTGCCCCTGACTAGCTATTTGGCCTTTGTTGAATGACTTACTGTCTCTTGGTCTCTGTTCTCTGATCTATAGAGTCTAAACTGATCTCGATGACCTCTAAAAATCTTTGTAGCTCTAACATTCTGAGCATTAAAAATCACATTTAAGTTACTACAATCTAGGAGCCAGAATTCCAACACTACAATATCCATCCAGCCAGCCATTCATTAAATATTTATTGGGCACCTACTATGGCCCAGGTAGTTCTAAAAGCTATAAATATAGAAATGAACAAAACAGAGTCCCTTCCCTCATAAAAACTGCATGCTAAATAAATATATAATAGGTAGGTCGGGGTAAGTGATATAAAACGCAATGTTTTAGAATAAAAACCAAACCAAACCCTTTACCATCTAGTCAGTTCTGACTCATAGAGACCATACAGGACAGAGTAGAACTGCCCTGTAGGGTTTCCAAAGAGCGGTTGGTGGATTCAAACTGCTGACCTTTTGGTTAGCAGCCAAGCTCTTCACCACTGTGCCACCAGGGCGCCTGTTTTAGAATAGTACTAGTCAGAATGTGGTGCACAGGCCGATGCCTGTCTATTACTGACCCACAAGATAAATTCATAAATTGATAATAAGCATTTAAAACTTTCATGGAAATTTAATAGAATAATTGATGTCTTTTGAATCAATCAAAATTTGGCCTTATTTTGAATGTTTTTGATTTTTATTTCAAATTTTTAAAAATTTATATTGAATTTTCTATTTTCCAGTGACATACTGAAAGAAAAAACTAATCTTATACCAGAGATAGTTTGAAAGCAATGATTTAGAGAGTGACAAGTAATTTTTTAAGATATTGTGTTAGCAAAGGAAATAAGTGGTCCAATTTATGGGTTACTAGACTGCCTGATTTTAAAAAATATAAATATACTAGGAGGAGACAAGAAAAAAACTAAGAACATCCAACGGGAGCCTATTGCAATATTCAGGTAGAGACTATGGCCCCTCGCAGTGCAGGATAATAGTCAGGTGGAGCTGATAGAATGTCGGGTGAAGCTGATGTTCTGACAGAGGAGCTGACAGGATTTGCACGTGGCATAGATGGGTAGTTTAGGTAAAAAAGAAGAGTTGGTGTGCCTAGATTTTTACCTAAGCAACTGGGTGAGTGGGGCACCATTTTCTGAGATAAAGAACTTGGAGTTTGAAGGAAGTTGTAGGATAGGAGTGGATAAACCATTTAGAAAAATCTTTTTATTAAAAAAAAAAAAAGATTTAATCTTAAAAGTTAAAGTTTGGAGCAGCCTTCCTACATGTGGAAACCCTGGTGGTTTAGTGGTTAAGAGCTATGGCTGCTAACCGTTGCTAACCAAAAGGTCAGCAGTTAAAATCCACCAGGCGCTCCTTGGAAACCCTATAGGGCAGTTCTACTCTGTCCTATAGGGTTGCTATGAGTTGGAATCGACTTGACAGCAACGGGTTTGTTTTTTTTCCTACATGTACTTACTTTATTGAAGTGCATTATATCTCTAAAAATGATTATTCTTAGAAACTCAGCTGTCTTTGCAATTATTTTCTTTATCCAGTGTAAGCGAGAAATAGAAAATGAGAAGGGAGTGAGTCACAAAGGGAGATGAACAGGGAGCCAAGTGTCTTCATTTATAAAACCAGCTTGTGCTTGCTAGAATGTAGCTCTAAAACTCCTTTGTTCTGTTTTTTAAACCTAATGATTATCACCTACAGTATCTACCATGGATTCTAGTATAATGCATAACTATTAACAATACAAATCTGTAGTTCCAAATGTACAGAAAGTAAGGTGTTCTAAGCATGAATTCATTTCAACTTGTTTATGGGTAATTTTATTTGATTAAAATACACTGTTGTTGAACACCTCTTTAAAGACCTCTTTAAAGTGTTGAAAAGCAAAGATGTCACCATGATGACTAAGGTGCACCTGACCCAGACCATGGTGTTTTCAATCACCTCATATGCATGCGAAAGCTGGATGATGAATAAGGAAGTCCAAAGAAGAATTGAAGCCTTTGAATTGCGATGTTGGTGAAGAATATTAAATATACTGATGACTGCCAAAGAAATGAACAAATCTGTCTTGGAAAAAATACAACCAGAATGTTCCTTAGAAGCAAGGATGGTGAGACTATTGCTCATGTTATCAGGAGGGATCAGTCCCCGGAGAAAGATATTATGCTTGGTAAAGTACAGGGTCATCATAAAAGAGGAAGACCCTCCATGAGATGGATTGACACAGTGGCTGCAACAATGGGCTCAGGCATAACAACGATTGTGAGGATGGCACAGGACTGGGCAGTGTTTCGTTCTTTTGTACGTAGGGTCACTATGAGTCGGAACCGACTCGAGGGTACTTAACAACAACAACATTGTTGAACACAAATAATTCAGTACAAGTATTTGTAGACAACAACTAATTGGTGTTATGCTTTGGAACGAGAACTACTCATGAAATTAGAACCGATTTTGAATCTTGCCTCTTCCACTAAGGGATTCTCTGGTTATATTATTTAACTTTCTAAATCTCAGTCTCCTCATCTATAAAATATAGATAATAATAATACCTGCTTAATATTATTGTTATGAGAACTGAACGATAATGTGTATATAAAGTACTTATAAGACTTTCTGGCACCACTAATACAAAGATGTTTCTAATTATAATAATAT
>NW_004443977.1:3067063-3068401 GCF_000243295.1 Trichechus manatus latirostris | reverse complement strand
GTCTGTTCATTTCCTTTGCCCATTTTTTTAATTGGATTATTTGTCTTTTTGTTGTAGAGGTGTTGGATTTTCTTGTAGATTTTAGAGATTAGACCTTTGTCTCACTTGTAATGTCCAAATTTTTTTTCCCAGTCTGTAGGTTCTCTTTTTACTCTTTGGTGAAGTCTTTTTGATGAGCATAAGTGTTTAATTTTTAGAAGATCCCGGTAATCTAGTTTATCTTCTGGGGTTTGTGTGTTGTTGGTTATGGCTTGTATCCGGTTAATGCCAGGCATTAGGGCCTCTAGCATTGATCCTGTTTTTTCTTCTATGAACTTTATGCTTTTTGGCTTTATATTTAGGTCTTTGATCCATTTTGAATTAGTTTTTGTGTGTGGTGTGAGGTATGGGTCCTGTTTCATTTTTTTGCAAATGGACATCCAATTTTGCCAGCACCATTTGTTAAAAAGACTATCTGTTCACCGTATGATGGACTTTGGGCCCTTGTCGAAGATCAGGTGACCATAGGTGGATGGAATTTATATCTGGGTTCTCAGTTGTGTCCAACTGGTCAATGTTTCTGTCGTTGTACCAGTCCCAGGCTGTTTTGACTTCCGTAGCTGTATAGTAGATTCTGAGGTCAGGTAGCGTGAGTCCTCCTACATTACTCTTCTTCAGCAGAGCTTTACTTATCTGGGGCTTCTTCCCTTCCCATATAAAGTTAATGATTAGTTTTTCCATCTCTTAAAGAATGCTGTTGGTATTTGGATCAAGATTGCATTGTATTTGTAAATTGCTTTGGGCAGAATTGTCATTTTCACAATGTTGAGTCTACCTATCATGAGCATGGTATGTTTTTCCATTTATGTAGATCCCTTTGGGTTTCTTGCAGTAGTGTTTTGTAGTTTTTATTTGTATAGGTCTTTTACATCCCTGGTCAGATTTATTCCTAAGTATTTTATTTTTCTAGGGGCTATTATAAATGGTATTGTTCCTGATTTCCTTTTCATTGTTCTTTTTATTGGTGTATAGGAATCCAACTGATTTTTGCATGTTTATCTTATATCCTGCTACTCTGCTGAATCTTTCTATTAGTTCCAGTAGTTTTCTCATGGAGTCTTTAGGGTTTTCTATGTGTGGTATCATATCATCTACAAACAGGAACAATTTAACTTCTTCGTTACCAATTTGGATGCCCTTTATTTCTTTTTCTTGCTTTTTTGCTCTAGCTAGGACTTGAGCACAATGTTAAATAGGAGTGGAGATAAAGGGCATCCTTGTCTTGTTCCTGTTTTCAAGGGGAATGTTTTCAGCCTCTCTCCATTAAGAATGATGTTGGCCGTTGGTTTTGCATAGATG
>NW_004443977.1:3023138-3064959 GCF_000243295.1 Trichechus manatus latirostris | reverse complement strand
TGATGTTGTTTGTTCTCAGATTGAAGGACTCCCTTTAATAAGTCTTGTAAGTTTGGTTTGGTTTTTGCATAGTCCCTTAATTTCTGTTTATCTGGAAATGACCTAATTTCACCATCATATTTGAATTAGAGTTTTACAGGATTTTTTTTTTGGTGGCAGTTTTTTTTCAAGGTTTTATATATGTCATCCCATTGCCTTCTTGGCTGCGTGGTTTCTGCTGAATAATCCTCGCCTAGTCTTATTGTTTCTCCACTGCACGTGACTTGTTGTTTTTCTTGATCTGTTCTCAGGATTCTTTGTCTTTCGTTTTAGCAAGTGTGATTATGATATGCCTTGGTGATTTCCTTTTCGGTCTAATCTATATGGGGTTCGTTGAGCTTCTTGGATGGTCAGCTTTTCATCTTTCATGATATTGGGGAAGTTTTCTGTCAGCAACCTTCAATGATCCTCTCTGTGTTTTCTGTTTTCTACCCATGTCTGGAACTCTGATCATTCAGAGATTTTTGCTTTTGATTCTATCCCACATAATTCCCAGGGTTTCTTCATTTTTCTTGGTTCTTGTTTCTGATTTTTCCTCAGAGTTGTATCCAAGTGTTCGTCTTCAATTTCACTGATCCTATGTTCCATTGTTTCAGATCTGCTACTCAGCCCTTCTATGACACTGTCCATTTCTGAAATCTTTTTGTTATCTTTTGGATTTCTAGTTGTTGTTTTTGTATGATTTCTAGTTGTGAATTTATTTTAGCATTTTGTTTCTGTATTATTTTCTTGAATTCTTCCATTTTTTTGTCTGTATTTTCCATGAATTTGTCTGCCTTTTCCATGAATTGTCTATTTTTTCCTCATTTTCGTCTGATTTTTGCTTCAACTCTTGATAATTCTGAATATTCAAGATTTGAGTTCCCTGTCAGGGAACTTTTCTTTTACTGGAAAGTCATCTGGTGTTTTATTTTGGACACCTAATGGAACCATCCTGTCCTGTTTTTCTAAATGTTTTGATATTGCCTGCTGTCTTCAGGGAATTCAGTAGTTATTTTCCTTGTTTATTGATTCTAGATTTGTTTGTTTTGACTTGCTTTTTTGTTTTATTTGGTTATGTCTGAGAAGGTGGGCTGTGCGTTCTTTGTTGTTTGCTCATCTGTGGGCATGGTACTTTTCACCTTCTCCAATGGGCTGGGTCAGTCACTCAGGTATGGTACAGCAGGGCATGTCCAGCTGAAGGGGAGTTGCTGGGATGGGTTGTTTGTGGCACGTACTAGGGCCGACAGGGTGGAGCAGGAATCGGTACAGGGCAGGTTCTGGTAGGCCATGCCTGTGCTGCTTAGGAGTGTGATGTTCAGCACATGGTGCAGGTAGGCAGGAAGGAGGGGGGTGGATTTGCATGTGTGGAGCTAAGATGGGTATGGGAAAGAGGATAGAGGAATAGGAGCCAAAAACATACACACAATCAATAAATAGTGCTAAGAGAGCTTGCTATTGGAGTGGAGAGATGAGAGACTGAGCAATGGAGAAAAACAAAAGTGAAAAAAAATTAAAAGGGTAATAGAAAAAAATGAATAAAAAAAAATTAGAGGAAGGGAAAAAAGAAAGAAAGAAAAGCCCCCAGAGATCCCACCTGTGCAGCTGCTAGGACTGAGGAAGTTGCTCCTAGGCTGTGAAATACACCCTGGCTAGAAGGGCTAGAGGTGTCACACAATGCCAAGTATTCAGGAGATAGGAAGAGAAGGTAAGTATAGAGAAATGAGAAACTGGAAATGAAAAAAGACAAAAACTGAAAAAGAGAGAGAAGAAAACAAAACAAAGAAACAAAACAAGGAAAAAATGCCCCCAGGGATGTCCCTGTCCGTCTTCACAGAGTAAGGGAGTATCTCCCAAGCTGCACAGTACTGCCTGCTTAGAAGGGGTTCCCAAGCTGAGAAAAGAAAAAGAAAACAAACAAAGAAATCAAAAGAGAATAAATCGGAACAAACAAACAAACAAACAAAAGCCCCAGGGTTCCCACCAGCATGGCGGCATAGGCCGGGAAGCAGTTTCACAGTTGAGAGGTGTTTCGCAGCATTTCAGGAAGAAGCAAAGATAGCACACGGAGCCTGGTATTTGAGAGAAAGGAGGGGGAGGTGGTGAGAGGTAAGGAAGAAATCTAATGAAGCAGAAAAAAGCAACACCAGCAGCCAACAAAAGGCAGTCAAGGAGTTGTCCAGTGCAGGCAGGTGGAATCCAAGTGACACCGGGGTGAAGGCAGCACTCTCCGGCCAAGAGACTGTGGTGGCAGGAATCAGAGGAGGCCAAGTGGGGGTGAAGAAGGATGGGGATTCAGAAAGCATATATTTCTGGTTACCAGTTGTTCTGTCTCCTGCTGGAAGCTCTGTGAAGCTGCTTTCTCATACCCCCTGTTTGCTGATCTCCAATAGGAGTCCAAGATGGTGGATCTGTGCTGCAGTAGCTGATAGGGGATCTCTGCATGTATCTTTCCTTGCTGTCTGTTCTCGGTTAGTTTCTTATTCCTTTCAGTGCTTGGCTGAGTTCTTTTTCTCTTCCTTTGATGCTCAGGGTTTCAGGATTGACGTGTGACTCTGTTTGACTTAGTTTTTTGGTTCTTTCCTCTGGAGGGATGGCGTGGTGCTTCTGTCTATAGCACCATGTTGCCTGGAAGTCCCTCTCATTCTATTTTTAAAAGCATACATTCTTTTCTACTTTTGGATGTCGTAAAATAAAGTTTCTCAAGAGTTCATAT
Organism: Trichechus manatus latirostris; assembly: GCF_000243295.1. Lineage (NCBI taxonomy): Eukaryota > Metazoa > Chordata > Mammalia > Sirenia > Trichechidae > Trichechus > Trichechus manatus. The sequence goes on along the minus strand of NW_004443977.1, from coordinate 3,062,225 downwards.
TAAAACAAAAAACCAAGATAAATTATTTTTTATGTATCATTCAATGTTCTATAAAATTATAAGATTATTGAAAGTGTTGATGATAATTTGAATTAGCATATACAATCCTATAGAGAAATGGCAGACCATAGAATAGTTCCCTATTTATCTTGCCTTTCTTAAAATTAGAAATAAATCCTTTCTGATAATAAAATTCACTTTTTATATACAAAAATACTTGTAACTTAGACATCCCAGGTAAGAAGAATCACAAGAAACAAAAAAATGAAAATAAATATCACCTACAAAGTTTTTTATCAGAGATAACCATTTTCAACATTTTGTATTTTTCCCAGCTAATGTCTTTACACAGGTATGCATATGCATACACTTGTATATTCTTTAAAAGTATCTTTGAAAAATAATTGTTTGTATCAAGGGTTATTATTTTGTTTTATTCTTGAAACCATACCAATAAAAAAAATGATACAAGTATAGGAGACTTGTTCATGAAAAAAATAATACATTTTCACAGGAGATTCAGTAGTCATCGTCTTATTTGCAGTAAGTCTTCTTTACAAGTTATAATTAGATGGTAAATACATCTAAAAAAAATGAACATTTGCTAAGAATGTAACAGAGAACTGATGCCATTTTATCCTGGCACAAAATGTCAGTATAAATCTGAATTCTGTAATGAAAAGATATTTATCTGTATAATTTATTCTAAATGCATATTATTTTTGTGTCAGGAATTGAAAATGAATCATGTTCAGAATAAGGATGCTTCAAATTTTAAAACTGATCAAATTTGTGGTGTGACTAGATTAAAAATAGTTGTTAGTGTATGCTTACATTCTCACCTGTCTATCTCTAGATAAACATCAAGTGATCTCTTTTAAAGTTTTTATTTACCCTTCTAGAACATATTTTTTGTACATATCCACTTTGCCAGTTACATAATATAAATCATTTTATTTTATGCTTATTTGCACAGACTCTCAAAAATTCACATTAAACTAAAACTGATATTGTTGTGTTTTGATTTTTAACTAGCTGAATAAAGTGATTGTAAGCTATGGTATTTTTTCAGATGCAGATGCTGCTGAATTGATTGCTAATACCATTTACTACTGTAGTAAAGACCTTCCAGAAAGTTGAATGCACTTGTCATTCCTCAGACTCACAAGTGATGTCCATCTTTTACAATACACAATGATGTATATTTTCTGGGTTGATTTCTTGCTTTATATTTTATTTTATGTAAGATGAATTTTGACTTTGATTATGAATCTGATTCAGTGACACAGAAAATCAGAGAAAGAAATGTTATTTATCCTTAATAGAAATGTACCCAAATTTTTAAAATATTATTACTTCTATAAATTTTACAGAGGATTTCTATTAAAATGCAAAATGTTATAAATTTGAGCCATAGATCTTATTTATTTATTATTTCTTTCACACCTAGGCCAGGGCTTCATATGTTGTGGATTCCCAGTTAATATTTGTTGAATAAGTTTATGAAAGAACAAATGATTGCATGACAAATATTGCCCTAGTAATGGCCATCTCCTTATTAAAGACCTTATTGCAATTAGTATCTGAAGTTGATAATGGTGTAAAAATAACAATCCACTGCTCATCTAAATCTGTTTTAGAGGAACCAATTTACCAGAAATTATGAGATCTTGTTTCTAAAATAATACAGTTTGGGTTATGAGAAAACAATTTAAAAATAAATTATGACATGCCATATTTTCTTACCTAGCGTATGTCAGGTGGATGCTTTTAATTCCTCATCCAAGAGGTTACATTACGAATAATTGGCTTCCAAAACACCCAAAAAGTTTTGTTAGAAGCTGCTGTCACTTAGAGTGGACCATGCGTATAGAATATCTGAATATCAGAAAAAGGTCTTCAGTCAATAATGTTGTCTGTTGCACCCCGTCCCATCACCCTATTTCTAACACTAACATGCTTTCCTTTTGATTTGAATGGGTTGTTGAAAACTTATTTACATACAACTTCACCTTGAATAAGCAAGTTTGCATAGATGACAAAAGACAGTGGGGTGAACCAGCTCTTCTGTTTACAGTTATGGAGGTCCATCACTGAAAATCGGCATGTGGACCAGGGGCCAGGTGGGAATTAAATGCACCCCACGTTCTGATCACAAAACCATGTGTCCTGGCATGGGGCTTATTGCACCCATTGGAGGAACACCATACTGTTTTTACACAGAGACAGCAGTGGCGCTGGGGTGGAGAATGCCGTAAAGGAAAAGAGGCCCTAAAAGAAGCATGTGGTGAGAGCTTGTGCCGTATGCTTTTGCTATTTCTCAGTTTTGCCTATTACTATCATAGCATGATTGCCTATCCCTAAAAAGTGCCTACCACCCATTATCCACCCAGAGTAAACATTTGTCCATGAAAGGTATGAAAAAGGAAACTCCCTCTGCACCAATGCACGACATGGGCCATAGTCCATTGCTTAATGTACATCTTCATCAATGCTTAAGAAACCAACCCTGATATGTGAGTATAGTGTCATATTAGGACCACTAGTCTCATTCTTTCTTTTAAATACTTCCTAACAGGAAAAACCACACACACTGCCACTTTAATTACATGAATGGCAAAGGTCTCACAGTGATAAGATATCACAATCAGGCTGGCTTTTATTACACACAAGAGGATGGTTGAAGGCATGAAAAACTAGAGAAGAAAGATGGTTGCTATGTTTACATACTTATCTCCCACTATCATTCCGCCAGCTTGGAGGTTTGAACTGTCCCTCTTAATCTGAGAGAGTGCATCCAGATAGATTCACAGCAAGACCTCAAGGAGAGTCAGATGATGGGGCAGATGGCAGATGACTAATTTGGCAAACCTTGATGAGTGGAAATTGTTTGCTTTAATTGCTTGTCAAGTCCAGTACCCAAATTAAAGTTAAGGACCTAGCACTGTCACAGAAAACAAATAATATAAAATAAATAAGAAGGACTTTTTGTGCACATGATTATGTGAGTGGGAGGGGATGGTTTAAAAAGAAAAAGACAGCAGGGTGGAATTTGTGCAAGATAGTAGTAACAGGGAATATTATTTCATCCAGGTACAGATGACAGAAATATAATTTCTAAATCTAGAAAGACTTGGTATTATTATATCTTCTCAACCTTCAACATAGGAATTTTATGTAATATAATCTAAGAAGAAAAATCTAATCAAATATGTAAAAGTATGAAAATGATAAAAAACAGGAACTAAAAATTATATGTAGGTAAAAGTCAACTGTTGATGTTCCACATAATACATTTAAAGTCATTTGCTATTATTTTAATATTAATAAGCTAATATTTGTGAAATATAAAATGGAAAAAAGTGGACACATTAGAAGAGTAACCTACTATATTGGGAAGACTGGATTAGGGTAGACTACTCACAAAATATATATTTCTTAATTAAGAGTCACTCACATATAGTATTTATAGCTATCATTTTGGTGATAGTCTCTGATAATAAGCTTATTTCCCTTTCAGTATAATTTATCAGTTTAAGAATGTTTGAGGATATTTAGGGACAACTGTAAATAAACAAAAGAGGTAAAACACAGAGACATTTTAGGTAGATCAACAGCAGAATATATAGTCTATAGACTTGCCTTTCTTCAGTCTGTGATATAGAATGACTGTGTCTTCCCTAGCTACAACTCTATTAGTGAAGGTCTACGATGCCAAATGTCCTTTTTCATTTGGCTCAGGGCTTGTTTAGAAAGTCTATTAGTTATTTCAGCGGACAGTGATTTGTCACTTTGGGAGTCAATAAAACAGTACAAGAGAATAAAGTTTCAGAGATAGACATTATGGGGTCACCTATCTTCTTAAAAAAAAAGATAACCAATTGTTACATTGAAAAATATATTATTTCTAGTCTTATATAACATAAATCATAAAATACTTAATATTTTTGTATTAATATTTTTATTTCCTTAATACTTTTAAATTTTAGCATGTAAAATACAAATTTTCTGAAATATATGCCCATTTCAATTATTTATCATTTGTGGCCTAATGATATCTGATGAAAAATATTTAAAATCATTTGTATACATTTTTTAATATTAAAAAGAAACAGTGCAAATAAAGCAAGAATAAATAAAATTCAGAAGTGCCTTAATGGAATAATCATGATGGTTAGGTGTGGTTCATTCCAGGAACACAAAGATGGTTTGATATTTGAAATTCATTAATAATTCACCTTAAGTTAAAAAAAATTTTTTTCAAAAATGTGAAAAACTGCATGATAGACTTCAACATTCAAATCTGAAATAAAATCCCTTGTAAAGCAGGACTCTAAAACATATAACCTGAAAAAAATATATGCTGTGACAAGGGAAACATTTCCATGAACGTTAGAAAACAGATAGGAATGATTGTTATGTCTGTTATCTCCAAAAATTATTCTAGAAGAGCAGACCAGTACCAGCCAACAGAATAAAATAAAATAATATGATTGAAGACCTAGATAAATCAAAAGACTCAATCAAGAAACTGGATTTGAAATCACAAGTATTTAGCATGGTAGCCAGATTAAGGGAAAAAACATACAATAGACATCAGGTTTTCTTTTTTTAATATATCAAAATAATAACCAATTCAATAATATAATAAAAATACTTCATAAAAGAACAGAAGTATACTATATGTAGAAAGAAGCATAATGAGAAAGTTTTGTGATTATATAAAGGAACATATTTAACTCAGTTAGACAAATAAACATACTTGTTTGCGTGTGCACGCGCGCGCTTTAATTTATGTTCAGTAAAATTGACTTTTTTTGATGTACAGTTCTGTGAATTTCAGTTCATGTATGCTGCGTTGTTGTTGTTGCACGCCATCCAGTTGATTCAGACTTACAGCAACCCTATATGACAGACTAGAACTGCCCCATAGGATTTCCTAGGCTATAATCTTTACAGGAGCAGATAATCAGGTCTTTTCTCCTGTGGAGCCGGTGGTGGGTTCGATCCACAGACCTTTTGGTTAACAGCTAAGTGCTTAACTTCTGCGCCATCAAAGCTCCTTTAATTCATGTATGTTGTTGTTAGTACTGTCGAGTCAGTTCTGACTCGTAGGGACCCTGTGTGCAACAGAACAAAACACTGAACAGTTAATTCATGTATAGATCTATGTAATCACCACCACAGTCAGTATACACAACAGTTCCATCACCCCTAAAATATCCGTCATTCTTCCCTGTTTAGTTGACCCTTCGCTCCACCCGTCTTAGTCATCTAGTGCTGTTGTAACAGAAATACCACAAGTGGATGGTTTTAACGAAGAGAAGTTTATTTCCTCATAGTCAAAGTAGGCTAAAAGTCCAAATTCAGGGCGTCAGCTCCAGGGAAAGGCTTTTTCTCTCTGTCGGCCTTCTTCTCTTCAGTGTTCCCCCAGACAAGGAGCTTCTCTGCACAGGGACCCCGGTCCAAAGGACACTCTCTGCTCCCGGCACTGCTTTCTTGATGGTATGAGGTCCCCTGTCTCACTGCTCACTTCTGTCTTTTATATCTCAAGAGATTGCCTCGGGACACAATCCAGGCTTGTAGATCCAGTCCTGCCTTACTAACACAACTGCCACCCATCCTCCCTCATTAACATCATTCAGGCAGGATTTACAACATATAGGAAAATCACACAGTACCAGGAATCATGGCCCATCCAAACTGATATACACATTTTTGGGGGGACATAATTCAAACCATGACAACCCCTAACCCCTAGCTGATCTATTCTCCATCCTTATAAATTTTGTCTTTCTAGAATAATGAATGACATATAAATGCAGTTTTACAGTATGTAGACTTTTGAGACTAGCTTCTTTCAGTTAGATTAAAATATTCCAAGTGTTCCATGTTGTTGTTCTATCAATCATTCATTCATTTTTACTGTTTAAAAACACTTTATCATTCACACATTGAAGGACATTTGGGTTATTTCTAGTTTTTAGTGAATTTGAATAGAGCTCTGATAAACAGTCATGTACAAGTTTTCATAAAAACATAAGTTGTCATTTCTCTAGGGATATACGTATGAATAGAATTGTTGGGTCATTTGGTGTAAGTGTGTGTTTAACATATAAAAAACTGCCAAAATATGACCCTTCTCAACAGCATTCACTGTGTGCAGCCTATTACATAATGTAGACTTGGTTTTAAGAACGTATTTTAGAAATAAATTAAATCTCAGAATTTTTTAGTTGGAAGGAAACTGAAGATCAACTCCTGTTTAAGGAAAGAGCAAACTGAACCCAAAGAGAAGAAATTGTCTATTTTTGCATAGCTAGAGTACTAGAGAAAGAAAAGAAGTCCTGGCCTCCTCTCTTCTTTATTAGTGCTTATTCCTTTACATCAGGCTGATTTCAGTACATCACCCTTCAGGCCTTATGTTTTAATTTAATTTGCATGTCACAGTGTGTCCATATACTATATATTTGAATAAAGAACAATAGTATTTATTGAGCAGTGTCAATGAGTCAGACACTGTAAAGCAAGTTACATGTATTGACTCATTTAATCCTCACAGCAGCCCTTTGAGGTGAGGGCTGTTATGCTCATTTCACAAGATGAAGAAAATGAACCACAGAGAGTCCAAGAAACTTGTCCAAGATTACATTTCAGTCCAGTGATTGAGCCAAATTCCAAATGCTAGAGATAGCTTTAAGCCTTGTGCATTAACCCTCAAAACTGGATTGCACTGCTAAGAACACTTAGTTTACAAACCCGCTTTGTAGATACACAGAAGCTGAGACTCTGAAGTGACTTGCTCACATTCACTCAGCTTTAAAAAATAGAGGAACCAGAACTTGATGCTGGCTCAATTCTGTTTCTCAGTGGCTCCAAAATCCATTTATTGATTCAACAAATATTGATTAGGGATCTATTATGTGACTGCTCTTCCAGGTGCTAAGCAGTCAAAGGGCCTGTCTCCTGTGGAGATTGCATTCTAATGTAGAGACAAACAATAAGTAAACAGCAAGTGCATAATGCAATTTGAGATAGCAATGAAACAAAAATAAAGAAGGAAGAGAAGACAGAGTGTGATGCATGGAAAGCAGTTGCATATTTTAGAGATAAGGTGGTCAAAGAAAACTTTTCTTAAAGGTGACATTTGAGAAAGACTCTGAATACAGGTTTTTAGTGTAAGAAGTTTGGATTTTATAGTAAGTGTGATTAGATGCCAAGGAGTATTTTCAGTAAGGAACATGAACAATTTGTTTTTTAAAAAAATCATTCAGGCCTCTATGTGGAGAATGAACTAATGGAGGCAAGTAGGGAATACAGATCAGTTAGGAGGCTACTGCCAAAGTCCAGATGAGAGAGAGCAGTGGCTTGGACTAAATGACTGTAGCAGTGGATGTGGCAAATTTTGCCCTGTTTTGGGATATATTTTGAACAGAGAGCCGACAAAACTTGCTATGTCCATGTAACCATAATAGCACTTATAATAGTCACTGAAAATGTAAATTGCTCCTTTTGTGCTCTTAAAATATTTTATGTTTTGAGTTTTACTACGCTCCAGATTTTTAAGTGTCCACCAGTGTGCATTCATTTAAACCCTATTATTATGTTAACATATCTTAAAAAGAAAATACCTATCACAGTTAAATTGGATTGAAAAATTAGAGAATTTTTATCAGGTTACCAAGTATTTTTGTGCAGACTAACTAACCCATTGCTGTCGAGTCGATTCCAACTCTTAGTGACCCTATAGGACAGAGCAAAACTGACCGTAGAGTTTCTAAGGAGAGGCTGGTGGTTTTGAACTGCTGAACTTTTGGTTAGCAGTCAAGCTCTTAGCCACTGCGCCACCAGGGCTCCATGAATAATGTGTGCATAGTTTATATATACTATGTGCCTTGTAAGGAGCCCTGGTGATCTACTCCTGTAAAGATTGCAGCCTAGGAAACCTCGTGGGCCAGTTTTACTCTGTCCTATGAGGTCACTATGAGTGGAATTGACTCAGCAGCACACAACAACACTGTACCTGGTACAACTACATGAACCCTTACCAAAGATCTTAGAATATTTCATTGTCAACATATTGTTTACATGAGACTAGATACACAGTAGATGCTAAATAAATGATTATTCATTTCTTAAATGATATCCTTGATAAGCATTTGATTTAAAAGGTTACCAGAATTGGATTTCTTCTTTTTTTTTTTCTTCAGGCATTCTTTCTTTTATAAACAAATGGATTGCTGGTTTCAATAACCATGACAAACCTACTATCATAATTGATCTTAGTATTAATATGGGTATTGTTAATGTTTTTTCATTTTGCTTCAATTATATTTTCCCCCTTGAGTTAAATGAATAATTTCAACTCACCATCTTTGTATTGCTACACACTCTAATTATAGTCTTAATTTTTTACTGAAAGAGTATTAAGTAGTTCACTCGCTGTTGGATGCAAAACTTAAGTCAGGATGAATAAAACACCCATGTTTACAACTTATAGCTCCATTTGTAACTGAATCAATACTAAGTAGAATAATTGGTGATTTTATTAAGCTTCACATATAGCTATACTCCTGGAGTTACATTCGGAATGAAAACTCTAGGGAGCACATGTAAATTCAAGATTTTTGAAGCTTGAACCTAGCGTATGGTTTATAGTTTATGGACTTTGTAATAGTGTTGGCAAATACGGCTAGATTTTGTTAAAGTTGTTTTGGCTGGTGAAGAAGAATTTTCCATTTTGTTTTGATAAACAGCTTTGTGAAATCAATGAAACTTGATGGTTTAAACATTATCTTTCATACATTGCCTGATTGTAAAATCGATTGACAAATGAAAGTGGTGAGGCACTCAGTGAAGGCTTCATGAAGGGAAGTACAAACGATTTTTATGCGTCTATCCAAACCAGTTCTTTTAAAATCAAGTCTGTCTTTCAGGATACGCATTATTATGAATATATTATTGATTCTAGATGGTTTGGATCAAACATTTAAAAAAAAGCCTTGCTGAGACAAAAATATTTCCTCACTTGGACTGTGTGTAATAAAATCTCCAGACTAGAATATTTGAGGAAGAGGGTATTCTGATTAATTAAAGTTTTTGTTTATTGATGGTCTTTTGTTGTGGTGATGTTGAAAAATGTTTCCAAATATACTCATTTCCATTTTCTGTTTTAATACCATATCTAAGGCTGTAATCTTTACAGAATCAAACTGCCACATCTTTCTTCTACAGAGCCGCTGGTGGTTTCGAACTGCCGACCTTTTGGTTAACAGTCAAGCACTTTAACCACTGTGCCACCAAGGCTCCTAACTCATCTCTGTTTTCTGTTTTAATACAGTAACTGCAAAACACAGCAAAAAAATTATTGAACGACACCAACTTTATTGAGTTGAGGGTGATTTTATGAATACCAATTATAATTGTTTTGTGTAGCAATTAAATATTATTAAATAACATTTTTTGCAAGATGTTGTGCTATAAAGCTCAGCAGATACAAAATAATATTAATATGTAGCTCCTGTGTTCAAAGAGTGTATAGTCTTTTATAGGTATATCAACAGATTACTGTAGTTTAGGGCAACATATGTCCTTTATGCAAAATTCTAAAAATAATTCTAAATATTTAGACTATGTGGATTATTTAACTGAATGTACAGCAACAATAAGAACTTACTATGAATTAAAAAATCCAGATTCAAATATTTTCCTATTATTTACTTCTCTTTTTTCATATATGCATAATGGAAAACATGCTAAAGTACATAGTTATTTTAAATACTTAGTTTTCAGATGATTGAATTTTTACATTGCAAGAGATAATGGTCAGTCTTGGATATACCAAAACCTGTGGCTGTCTAGTCGATTCCAACTCATAGTAGAACTGCCCCATAGGGTTTCCAAGGAGCAGCTGGTAGATTTGAACTTTTTGGTTAACAGCCGAGCTCTTAACCATATTGGACACAGCTCATAAAAATTTACTTTTCACATTCAGCTCCAACTCGTGGTGACCTTATATATAATAGGATGAAATGTTGCCCAGTCTTGTGCCATCTTGTCATATAGGAAAGGTTAAATTCCAGTTAAGTTACATGTTTTTGACCTTTGGTTTTTTAACTATTCTGCCTGGTTGCTTGGCAGTCTTTATTCAGTTCAAAATGAAACTGCAAAAGTGATCATGTGAACATTTTACTTGTTCTATAGAGGGTCCTTTATTATAAAAACTAACAAACGCTCAGAAAAGAAATGAATTTCCATTGATAACTACAATAGTATTCAACATAAGCAGGAGAAAGAGCCGATTCATGCACGTGCTTTTTATCAGTCAGGATCAAATTTTCAGGTATTTGTTTCTCTTCAGTATTTTCTAGAGGCTCTCTTGGTAATACTCTTAATCCATAATCTTGATTTTATTTCCCCTAGAAAATTTATAACCATATATTTATAAACTCATTAAATATGTCCATTGAGAAGGTTCTATTAGGTGGGTTTTATGAAATACAGATTTCAATTATTTTAAATTCCAATGAGAACAAACTTATGTTTTAAGACAAATACTGATGGTGGTTATTAAGCAGCAATAAACCTTGCTACGGGGCTCTGGGCACAGTGGTTAAGCACTGTCTGCTAACCAAACGGTCGGCAGTTTGAATCCACCAGCCGCGCCTTGGAAACTCTATGGGGGCAGTTCTACTCTACTCTGTCGTATAGGATCACTATACGTTGGAATCAACTCGAAGGCAATGGGTTAAACCTTGCTACACCACTCGCAAAATATATCTAAAGGCCGTATTCCAAATTTTTTTTTGAGGTTTCTTTTAATTGACAATAATACTTGTAATTAAAATATCAGATATAAAAAATCCATATGTAAACATCCAAATGAAAAGGTTTCCAAAATATTTAATATATTCTGAATTTCCCTAGTAAAGCATGAATAAATTTTGGGAGAAGCATCTATTAATATAAATGTTATGATTTTTCACATCATCTTCCTTCTGAATGTGTTATAACAGACTTAGTTATTTTTCCCACTGGAAATGTATGTTTAACTAAATTCTGGAAGTGTTCAACGTAGCCTAGTATAATAGAAATATACTGTATTTAGGATTACGAGGAAGTCTCTAGGTATCCTGAGCATCTCTCTCTCTAAATAATAATTTATGTTGTTATGCTAGCTACTTTAATGTCTGTATGTCAGCTTTTTTATTTGTAAAATCTGATTAACACCATCAACACATAAATATGCTTTAAAATTTAATTAGATAATAAAATAAAGATTCAGAAATACATGATTTAACAACAGAAACTACAGGTTAAGTGCAGGCTTATTCTCTAACTTACCAAGTGATTACTAAAAACATTAATTAGTTCATAATGTGGAAAAGATTATTATTAAATGGATGCCAAGACATATTTCTTCTATTATTGAGAAAATTTCACATTTAATTGTAACAGCTTAAAATTATGTGTGTGTGTGTACAGTACATATATGCACGGCATCATATGTAAATATATATAATGATAAAATTATACATTTGTTACCCAATATTTTAAGGAGTCCTAGTGGTACAATTGTTAGCGCTCAGCTGCTAACTGAAAGGCTGGCATTTCGAACCATCCCAGTGGCTGCGTGGGAGAAAGTCCTGGGAATCTGCTTCTAGTAGATCCTGTGAGGCAGTAAATCCTATGGGACAATTTTACTCTGTCACATGGGGTCACTCTGAGTAAGAATCAACTCGACGGTACCCAAAAACAACATCTGATAATTTAAACAGTTTATCCGCCATACACTGTTATCTTTCTCAAATGATTGCCCTATACCTGCTACCTTAGTCCTCACAATATGTTCACTCTCTTACCTCCTGCAATTTTAATTTCCTATAAATCAGGATTAGATTTTGCCGCAAGTAAAAAGAAAAAAAAAATGATAGTGGCTTAAATAAGATAGACTAAAAGCATAAAGTTACATGGTCCATGGGTAGTATGATGACTTTTCTCAGTGAAGTCATTCGGGCACCAGATTCCTTTTGACTTATTTCTCTGCCATCTCTAAAGTGTGTACCTCATTCTTAGGGTCCAGAGAGTGGTTCAAGTTTAAGCCATCCCATTTGCATTCCAGGTGGCACGTTGGAGGAAGGTATGAAGAAGAAAAGAGACAAAGGCAGGCTCCAACCAGAACTAAAGTAAAGTTTTTGAAGGTGTCGTACAGCATGTCAAATTTTAGTCCTTTGGCAAACTTACCTGCAAGGAGAAGAGAGAAATGTAATCGCTACTTAGGAGGGCCACCTACCCAGCCCAAAATTGGTTGGTCTATTACTGTTAAAGAAGGAGAGAATGGATATTGGGGATTCTGTCTTTGCTATAGTATCTATGCTTATCACTCTATAAAAACTGTATTCTCAAAGGCAGCAAATATATTCCAGCTTGGTTTATGAGGGGCTTGGCATGTAGGAGGGAATGAGGGAGAGAGTAGCTTGGAGATGGCACATCAAAGAGAAATATCTGGCATCATTGCTTTATTGTCATTTCTGTGTATATGACACACAAATGTGTATATGACCTTATTACCAAGCTCCACCTCCATGTTCCCACTGTCTGGAGTTTATATTCTGTATCTTGCTTAAATTCAGTATATTATGCAACAAGCTTAAAGAGATTCATTCACATCTATTTTCTTTAGCATACCTACTATTATTATAAGCTTCATAATATAATTTTTTTTAGTCCCTATTGAAGATAAGAATTGGTGTATTAAACAGTAAGGACTTATATAGGTCAGTATACAAACAATGAGAAGTAATAGATAAAAATCAGACTTCCAGAAGAGATAAAAATATATCAACACTCACCAAAAAAAAAAAAAAAAAAACCACATGTGTGCCCTCAGGTCACAGATGGACAGACTCAAGAGCCTTCCTCCAAAGGTGACAGCCTGGGATCAGCCCATTATACCTCAGGATACTAGTAAACACATGTAGTAATGATCCACTTGACATCAATAAATGTATATATTTTGTTACAAAGCCTGTTGTAGTATTTTTTATAAATATTTCAGTCTTTGTAATTGAGGTATTAAAGGCACAAGTTTTTATGTAGAAAATGTATCAAATTAGAACTGCATATTTTATAAAAGAAAAGAAATATCATTTTATAAAGTAAAATTTTTGTTACTTTCACATCTTTTGATTTTATTTATATCTGTAGAAGTATCCTGTTAGAAAAGAGAGTAATTATCAGTCCTAAAGAAAGTCATGTATAAATGAGATAAGATTTACGTGTTTTATGTGTTCACAGCAAGTGTGGTTATTCTGAGTTAGTCTTCTTGCTATTTGTTTCTGTTTTCTTATTCTCCTTGCTATATTACTCTCTGCGGTTAGTACATGCTATTTTGTTTGTTTAACTGAAATGAGGAATATAAAAGTGAAGATGTTTATCAGTGTGTGGGTATGTGGCTCTTGATGCATTAAAAATATTTTAATTCAGGGAATTGGGGTTGAGTGGGGTGGAATAGAGTGTTTTGAGGGAGATATTGTCATTGTACATGCCATAAAAGGTTATATAACTTCATGTATATCTTCTTGTCTTGGCAGTGTGTGCAGGAACAGAGAATAAACTGAGCTCTCTTTCTGACCTGGAGCAGCAGTACCGAGCCTTGCGCAAATACTATGAGAACTGTGAGGTAGTCATGGGCAACCTGGAGATAACCAGCATCGAGCACAACCGGGACCTCTCCTTCCTCCGGGTAAAGCTCTCTTCCTCTTATTTGTGAGTGGAAAGTGGTGTCACAATGCAAAGACAGACCTGTTTGTTTGTACCTGGGGGTTATGCTCTTCTTCCTGGCAGGGAACTGTGACTATAGGCAGGAGATAAGAGATACTGAAGCACACCAGGAAAATAAGAGTAACAATGTCATCATGACTGACATCCTGAGTTCAGAGCAGGTACTATTGTCCTGAGATTGATAGAAGATACTGTCAGGATGTAGTACATGACATGTAGCAAGTCTGCCTTTTTCTAAATTGCTAGCAAGGGGAAAGCTGTTAGGATTGGAGCGGGGATGGTGAGAGGGCTAATCAGATAAGAAATGGTAACTTTAGATGGCTGTCTCCTTTTGCCCTTTTTCTGTCATTTTGGACTTTTTAGGCTATTTCATGTTACCATAATGAGACTAAAACTGTTACTTACAGAAAAAAAAATCTGTTTTGGAAAATCTACAAATTATTTAGAGTCACAGGAAACCATAAGTACTTATATATTGGTCGATATATGTATGCACACAAATACATATGTATATACATGAAGTTGTACAGCGATAACGGGGTCGTTTTGCAGACATTTTTCTGGTTGTCATTTATCCTTACCCTGTTAAAGAAGTTATTAGTGCTAATGCCTATACTTTTAACAGGAATTATTATTAAAATTTTCTTAAGTTTTGCCTTAATCATAACAGGATAGGAAAATCTGAACTTCAGAAAGACTTTGACAAAATAAGATAGGGATGTGATGTTTCACACAACTTAATAATTGTTTTCTTTATACAAGAATTGATAGATGTATTTTATATAATAGCCTCCCTAGGATATATTTGATCCTGTTTTCTTTCAGTAATATTTATACACTTCTCAGGAGAATTGCCTTGTATGAATCAAGACCAAAATGTACAGAATACTGATACAGTAAAAAATTTTAGTGGGCAGTAAATTAGAGAACTACAGTAATTTTAATAATTCTATATTAGCTATATAGTTTTTAAAAAAGCAGTAGTCTTCAATACTTTGCATGTAATGACTATTTCTAGGACAGGTAACAGACTTTGAAAATAATCTACCTCCAAATTTAAATAACACTATGAGGCTTATGACTTTTTTTTTTATAAAATGGCTCTCCTCTCATGATTGGTATAGGCTTAGCTAATAGAGCTATGGTTCTACAGGTTAGGTGTGGAAACTTGTAAAAAATTATGGTATTTAATCATGACATCTTTGTTTATGAAAAGTAGATAGTAAAAGTCATCTGAATTGTGGAATGAGAACACCTAAAAAGAATTTAACCTTTTGTTTTGGATTGTTGTATCAAAGCGAGAGAACATATAAGCTATTCCAGAGAAATCCATTTCAAAGGACTACATCTGAATATTAGTTGTCAAAATTTGTCTGCAAACCTATAACCTGTCTTGATTATTATCAAATGGATTTTATTCTTAAGTATCAAAATAAAATCTTGGTACACTATGAGCTGATTCGTAGGGTTAGTTAGAAATGCCTAGAAGCTCAATGATGTTAAAGAAAAGGAAAACTAACTGGGAGAGCTGAATTCTGAACCAGGGAAAATAAATAGGTTAAATGCTTTCTGAGATCAGAATAATATGAGAAAATCTTTTAAAATACAATTGACAGAAGTGGAGTTCTCTTTATTTTTCTTTTTTGCTTTACTTTGTTTGCTATATCTTGAACTAAAGTTCTCTGATTTCTTAACAAAAAATAATCATAAGCATTTTAAGTGACAGACATTAAAATGACTAACAGGAACATTTTGTTATATATTTTATAATTTATAAGCTGTTTTAATGAGTCAAAGTGAATAGAATAGAGGATTCAGGAAAGGTTTCACCAAAGAAAAGCTTGAATTTAATCTTGAGACAATAAATAGAGACTTACCAGATAGGTGGGTGGAAGAGAGGGACATTCCAATGGGAGTAACATAAATCAAGGCTTAGAAGAAAGGCCCTAAGTCATTTAATGTACTGCCTTAGCCACTGGGCATATACATGTTAATAAATCATACTTGATTCCTTCCCCCTCATAGAACCTGCAGTCTAATGTGAATGAAGAGAAAGCTTGGGGATGGAATAAAATATCAAATCTGAGAGGTAGAGAACCTTAGTACATAGACATAGATATAGGACAAGTTGGCATCCAAGTGACAAGTTAAAATTTTGGGATTAGATAAAATCGTCTAGGGAAATTGAAAATAGTAAAACCAAGATGTGGGCCAATGACAGAACTCTCTGGGTGGCCCATTCTGTTTCTTGGTAAACTCAGTGTACTTTTCTTACCAAGCCCTGAAAGCAGGAACTATTTTCTCTGCTACTGTATTGGATGACTCATTATTTCCAATTATACCTCTGAGTATTCTGTAAGCTCTCATTTAATGTAAAATTTCATTACTCCTGATAACTACATTATGGTTCATTTGTACCGTTAGCAACTTCTGTATAATCTGTCCAGTATTGACATGTGACAATAAGGATCCATATAAAGAAAATCTAGTTATTTTACATTATGCTGTCATTTCCTATAAGTATTAAATCATATGAGTGAGTAATAAAATTTCACTGGCCTAGTCTATGGATTACATAGCTCTCAGATATTATGTAACTGCAATTCATTGTAGAGGTGTCAAAGTTTCCTTTTCTGTAAGAAGGACCAAAGCCTATAATGTGCTTATGCAGACATTATGGGTAGTGGTCTTAAATTTTATTCTTGAATTGATTGCTGCCTTTTGGACCTTAAGAAGTTATTTTGCTTTTAAAAGATTTTCCATCATTATTTTCATCTCTAACTAGCAAAGTAGTAACTTTTTTTGTTTGATTTGTTTTGTTTGAAATCATTCTAATTTCTACAATACATGAAAGCAGGTACCCATTTACCATATTTAGCTCATTCACTATCTGGATAGTCAGTGTCTAGAACAGTGCCTAAAATATAGTCTTGATTAAGTTGTTGAATGAATGGACCAATGAATGAGTGTTCTTCCTTAAATTATAGATCCCTATTCTATATATGATATCCTTACTAGATCAACATGTGAGCTCCTTTAGATAGTCCTGCTCTTTCAGTGTGACACCACCCACAGTCATAAGACCCAAGCTGGGTCAATCAGAAACCCTTCCAATGAGAACTGGAAATTGTAACCAAGAATATTCAAATTCTGTGTGAGTTAGTTTCTTGACCACTTAGGTACTAGAAGACAGCCATCTGTTGCCTTGTGTTTTGAGTATCAGAGAGAGCTGCTTTCTGTGTGTGGAGCCAACAGAAGAAACAGATAACAGAGAAAGAGAGCCTGCAGCCAAAATTACTAATAAGGGAATCATTCATTTTGTGATTCCAGTCTTCTCCTGAAGACTGGTTGCATTTCAGTTATTGAGTCTAGAAGGTACTTCTGGAATTTTATAGTGATTTCTGCTTCTCTTCTTAAACTAGCTAGATTTGTTTTCCTTTTCTATAACTAAAATGCCTCATCTAGTACATCTGCCAAGATCTCAAGAGGACAGCAAAAGTGTGCCTTTGAAATTGGATCGAAGATGTGCTTATATATAATCTAAAAGGAGTTTATAATGTTTTGGAGATACTTCCTTAATCTTTGTTAGATATACTTTGTTGGAATACTTTAAAATGCTTTCTTCTGAAGATGTTTTTATTATAGCAAACTTGATTCTTATCTCTCTAAACACCTTTCAAACCAGCTTTGTGGTAACCTCCAGTTTTTGCATTTCTTTTTGGAAAAAATATCTAGTTGACAGTGTTTGACATTCGACCCCTGCAGCATCACATAGTTGGCTAGAAAAAGACCCTAAAACGTATTTAGTGCGTAATTTATCACAGTTACAAGGTTAAGGCGTATAATAGAAAACAGCAATGCATAAAAATTGCAGACTTTGCGCTATTGTCGTACGTTATGTGAACTCTAAAACACAATGAACTGTAGCAAGCAATGGGAATGAACTATAAGACCTTTACCCTCATTAGAATTCTTAGGCACTTTCTCTCTTTTGTCATACCATTGGTCTTCCTCGCTTCTGCTGGCATTCGATAACTCAGGGCTTCTAAAAAGGTGCTGACCTACCAGCTCTTAAACCCTAAATTTATTTCTTTTTGTGTTTTATATATTCACTTTCGACAAATAAGTACTAAGTGTCAACTGAGTGTAAAGCAATGTGTTATGTAATGCAGAGTATATAAAAGGAGTATTAATATCTATCTTCATTCATTGCTATAATAGGTAATAACATATAATCTGTGGCTTGACTTTAGATTTGTATGAATAGTTTTGGAAATATTGTGTATTAAAATTATAAAGAGATAAATTGATTGAACAGTTGATGCGTTGACCTGAAAATTTACAATACCAGTGATTCATTCTGACGTATGTTTAGTCTAAATCCATTGCCGTTGAGTCGATTTCAACTCATTGTGACCCTATAGGATAGAGGAGAACTGCCTCAGGGTTTCCAAGGAGCAGCTGGTGGATTTGAACTGCTGACATTTTGATTAGCAGCCATAGCTCTTAACCACTGCATCGCCAGGGCTCCAGTTTGCTATAGTCTAGAAACCTTAAATCTTAATGATTATACAGTTCTTTTATTACTAAAAATAAATCAGAAAATAATACATTAAGACATCTTTTAAAATTAGCAGCATTACTACTCTATTATTGATAGCAAAAGGCAGTGACTTTTAAGAAGTCAGAAAGTACAGGTTTTTAAAGCAAAAAGATAACCAATTTGGTACTTTTTCTCAGAAAATAATGCATATGTTATGAGAATGTAACAAATGTTGAAAAACAATCAGCTTTTATTGATTTGTCAGAGTTAAAGGGAAGTTTTTTTTAAAAATGTAAGAAATGTTGTTAGTTGCTGTTGAGTCGATTCTGACTCATAGCGACCCCATGTGTGCAGAGTAGAACTGCTCCATTTTCAAGGCTGTGATTTTTCAGAATCAGATCTGCAGGCCTTTCTTTTGAGGCACCGCTGAGTGGGTTTGAATATCCAACTTTTCAATTAGCAGTCTAGCGATTAGCCATTTGTACCACCCAGGGAATACACAAGAAATAATGCTATCTAAAACTGTCAGTTAAAAAAAAATAAAATCCTCAGTATTAATTCTTCATAGAAATCATATAAATAGTTCATTTTCTCTACCAAAGGAAATATATTTTTGTTTTTAATTAATGATTACTATTTTATATTGCCATCAAACTATCATTCTCTTTTATTAGAATATATATGAGATTCTTTACACATGAGGATATTACTTCTCAGTCACTATCCATAGATCATGAAATTTGCATTATTTTCCAGTAAAAGTCATGGACCAACAGTATTTCATTCTCATACACAGTCCCCTTTTTACTAATGACAAACATTTGCAGGAAGGCAAAGAGGTATAACTCAGAGACAGCAAGATGCTGACTCCTTCCCTGAAACCTAAGACCTTGGCTTCAGTAGGGTGGTGTTTTAACAATAGATCCACCGACAATGCTTGGAAATAATGAATGGATTTCAAGTTGTAACAAGTAACTATCTGTTTTCATGGAGGACAAGCAGCTGCTGAGGTTCAATATAAAATTCTGAACCATTTACCTTTTCGTTACTTCCATCTTCAGTACCTACTCCTCCCTGTCTTCTGCAGTTTGAAGCAGATGACTAGAATTAAATCAACCCTATGGGGTGGTTTGTATTTTTGTTTGCTGTTTATTTCCTGTATTCTCACCCACATTTAGCTTTATGCCTAGGCTAGGCTATCTGCTGTATAGAATGATTCAACAAAACCCTATGTCGAAGAGTTCATATTTAAAAATACACAAATAATTTATGAAGTACTTTACTCCTTTGTGTTAGACAATTATTTCTTGAATAGTTTATTTAAACACTAGCTACTACTACCTATCATTTGGTTGTTTTAGCTCATTAAATACCAGGTAGAATGACTTCTGTAGGAGAGATGGTGTTAGAGAGATTGCTTAGAATTAGGATGAGAAAAGTAGTCGTATTTTAAAATCATTAAAAATAGGAGAGGAAAATGCCATTTGCGTGAAACATCTATGGCATAATAAGGTGAGTCTGCAGGTATTATATTATCCCATTTACCTAAAAGGTGATATAAGTGCAAAATTTTCTACTACAGCGTATCAATTTTAGGTGTGTGCATATTTTGTTTGGTGTATATAGTAAGGAAGAGAAAGACTGACTTTAAGCTTTCCTGAAAAAAATTTTGTAAGATAGATAAGTGATATATTTGTAACAGATAAAATGGTGGATTCCTATATCAAGTATTTATGTTCTTCAACTGATTATTCATTGAGCACAGTAAGTTTTTCTTCCATGTCACCAGTTGGGACAGATGACAAGAGAGGACTAAGCTCAACATCCAAAATATGTAGAACTAACCATCATTAGGTTCAAAGTAACTGCACCTTCAAGAACTGTATCAGTCAAGTAAACAAGCATTAGAATCAGATAGGGTACCACAACTTTTTAATTTCTATTTGTGTTTGACTTTCATATAAAACTGCATCTGTAAAATATAATGTACTTGCTGTATGTAGATGATCATCTCTTAGCTGGGCAAGCTGGAGAATACTAAAAGGAAAGTAAAGAGAATAATATTGTAACATATCAGTTGGGCCAAAACAGACATTCTGGGTTAAATGAAATTTTCAAAGCTTTGATAGTTTCTGAAAGCTGTTTCTAAGACCATTAAACATAATACATATGCAATTTTGTATGTGTGTATTTACAGCTGGCTTTTAAATTGAGAACTTGATTTTATGCTAAATCTAATCATAGAACTTGTATTGCCTTTGAAAAAGCCATGCAATTTACACTTGGCCTAGGAAAAGATTTCTGTTTTCCTCAGAGGTTAAGTACCATATAATCTGAAAATATACATTGACTTGAAATCATGATGCTATTCAGCATTTCTGCTTGATATATCAAAAGGTAAAAATGTCTGTATGCTTTTGTCTGGCAGTTACATAAGCATAGTTTTGCAACTTTCTTCTTAATCATTTAAAATAAAACATTAAATAAAATATAAGCACAAAATCTTAACTAAATTCAGTAGTACCCATAATAAAGATATACATTTAACTGAAAATAAATATTGGAAGGAGTATTGGAAGGAAGGATAGAAAGTAAAAATTGGCTAGTACAGTTTATAATTCTAATATATATAAATATGTACATATATTTATGTATTATATATTATAAATATAAATTAATGACCATTTATATTTATATAGATGTAAACATAAATCAGAGACCATTTTATAGACTCAGGAGTCAAATTAGAGTGAAATATTAACTCTATGTGGAATTTCCAAGAGAATGTTATTAAAATTACAACAGTTCCTAAATTGTAATGCACTTTCCAGAAAAACATGCCCTTCTTGCAAATGTATGTAAATTAAAAATCAACTTATTAGAATGCTGAGCAGATGCAAAGTGTTCCTTTATACCTCTGGGGGTTGCGGTATTTAAATTTGGCTTAAATGGTGAGTGTAATGAGTTTTATAGGCTTGTCTTAACCTTAATTAGAGAAGAATTCAAGTAACAAACCCATTTTATTCTATGATTCTTTGATACTCTTTGCTCAAGGGAAATGAGTGTATAAAGATCATTTCTTCACCTCTTTTATTTATAAGGAGCAAGGACCTTGGTTCACAGAGAAAGAACAAATGATATTTATGTGAGTTTTTAAGACTAACTAGATGCATTTTGACAATGGGCTAGTTTTAATTCTAAAAACCAAACACTGGAATATAATCAAATAAAACTTTCTTCTTTCTTATAACTATGCACATCTCCATTAACTTTATTTTTCTTTTATTCCTAAGATGGAACTCTTTGTTTTCTTTCTAAAAAGGATAGACTTAAGTTTGATGAACAATTTTGCATGAGACCAAATCCATTTTTAAGGTCTCACTTGGGTCACGTGGAGTATAATTTAAAGTTCAGAAGTTTAAAAATAAAATGTGAAAACTGTTGCATTTAATAACACTACGATTATTTCTCCTGATCTCTAGTTCAAACCAATTCAACTATAAAATAGTATATTAAAACATATAATGAAACTGAACAAACAAGGTGCCTGTTTTAGTAAATATAAGCTTTTGAAAATCATTTCTGTTAAATCTCTATGTGAAAATCAGAATATACAATTGAATGTTGAAGTGACTCCTCTTAAGGAATCCCTGGGTGGCACAAACAGTTGAACACTTGACTAACAGAAAGGTTGGCCATTCGAACCCACCCTGAGTGCTTTGGAAGAAAATCCTGGTGATCTGCTTCTGAAAAGTCATACCGTTGAAAACCCTATGGAATGTAGTTCTACTTTGCAACCTATGGAGTCACCGTTAGTTGGAAATGACTGGATGGCAACTGGTTTAGACACTCCAAGAAACAATAAAACACAAAGTAAATCCTCTTAACATTTTAAATCCTCTGTTACATTTGTTTCTAAAACTAAGTGCCTATCAGCGCACCTGGCACTGGTAGCCAGCCCCTCAGCAAGTGGTGGCACTATCTAACCCTATTGGATTTCTTTCTTCCTTCTCTGACTCAGTAGGCAGCAACATTGAGCCACGCTTCTGAAGACTTCACCATACATTTTTACCAATATTTTTAGAGATTCAGCTTTTGGATGGTAGTGACTTCATATTTTCAGAGAGGTGAAATTTCAAGTAAAATATTTGGTTGTTTTTAAGTAGCAATCAATAGCTAAAAATGATTGAAAGTTCTACATAGTGAGTGAGGGTTGCTGCAACCATCTGAAAGACATGGAAGCAGTGGGAAGAATTCATGAGAGAAAGACAGTGCAAAGTGTGAGAATATGGGCTATATGCCTAGATATTACTTTCCTTCTTAAATCTTTCCATGCTCTTAGGATAAAGTCCAAAATTAGGTTCCTGTCTGATCTGGCCCCTGTCTATAAGCCTTCCCACTGTCACTGATGACATTAAACCTCACTTTCATTCATAACCATCTTTCATTTGTAGCCAAGTTCCTTTCTATCTTTAGCTCTCTCAACCTATGCTGCTCTTTCTCCATTCTCAGACCCAATCGCTATCCCCTATCAAAACACATGCATACACGCAGACCTGTTTTGACTAAGTTCTGTTCAAATTTCATTTCTGTTTAAAAGTCATTTCCTTAGAGAAGCTTTACCTAACTCCCATACCTCACAGAGTTCCTCCCATTATAAACATTCACAGCACTCTGCTTCATTGTAGCAGTTCCACTGTATAATTGTTTGTATAATTTCTGTCTACTGTCCTAAAGAGTAAGTTCTTTGAGGGCAGAAATCATGTCTCATTCACTGCAGAATCTTAGCACATAGTGCAGGGTATGGCATATAGTGGCTTCTTGGAAAAAATTTGTGGAATGAATAAATAAATAAATAATTGAATAATAATGAGACCTTTTTTTCCTATTATTATTATTATTTTTAGTTAGGGAAAAAATTGTTAAGAATATATTATTTATTTTTCTAGCTTAAGTTCCTCTCCATAATGTCTTATAGAATCTGTGGTGTATTTCATCATACATTACATGAAATGATTTAGTTAATAATAAATAATATTCTACCTAGAGTGGAAACATGAGCAAATTACCTTACATACTTATGCGCTCATACATAAAAACCTAATGGATGGGTAGGTAGTCCAAACTGCTGCCTAAGTTATGTGACTTAAGCAAAGCCACATAAACTTAACAAGTTGAAGTATCTCCTTCTCTGGCCTGACTTAATTACCTGAGAATCTCTCCATTAACATAATCCCCAATAACCAGTTGTTGCTGTTGTTAGGTGCCATTGAGTCTGTTCCAACTCACTGCAACCCTCTGTACAATAGAATAAAACACTGGTTTTATTCCGTGTTTTGGAATACCTGGTCCTGCACTATCCTTACAATCGTTGTTATGCTTGAGCCCATCGTTGCAGTCACTGTGCCGATCCATCTCGTTAAGGGTCTTCCTCCTTTTAGCTGAATCTCTTCTTTACCAAGCATGATGTCTTTCTCCAGGGACTGATCCCTCCTGAAAACATGTCAAAAGTATGTGAGACATAGTCTTGCCATTCTTGCTTCTAAGAAGCATTCTGATGCTACTTCTTTCAAGACAGATTTGTTCGTTCTTTTAGCAGTCCATGGTATATTCAGTATTCTTCACCAGCACCACAATTCAAAGGCATCAATTCTTCTTTGGTCTTCTTTATTCATCGTCCAGTTTTTGCATGCATATGAGGCGATTGAAAACACCATGGCTTAGGTCAGGCACACTTTAGTCTTCAAAGTGACATGTTTGCTATTTAACACTTTAAAGAGGTCTTTTGCAGCAGACTCAAAATAAGAAGAAACAGCTGCAAACATCCATTAATAATCGGAATGTAGAATGTACGAAGTATGAATCTAGGTAAATTGGAAATCATCAAAAATGAAATGGAGTGCATAAACATTGATATCCTAGGCATTAGTGAGCTGAAATGGACTGGTATTGGCCATTTTGAATTGGACAATCATATGGTCTACAATGCCAGGAATGACAACTTGAAGAGGAATGGCATTGCATTCATTGTCAAAAAGAACATTTCAAGATCGCTCCTGAAGTACAATGCTGTCTGTGATAGGATACTATCCATATGCCTACTAGGAATGCCAGTTAATATGACTATTATTCAAATTTATGCACCACCCACTATGCCACAGATAAGGAAAATGAAGATTTTTACCAACTTCTGCAGTCTGAAATTGTTCAAACGTGCAATCAGGATGCATTGATAATTACTGGTGATTGGAATGCAAAAGTTGGAAACAATGACAAAGGATTGATAGCTGGAAAATATGGCCTTGGTGATAGAAATGATGCCGGAGATCTCATGATAGAATTTTGCAAGACCAATGACTTCTTCATTGAAAATACATTTTTTCAGAAACGTAAATGGTGACTGTACACATGGACCTCACCAGATGGAATACACAGGAATCAAATCAACTACATCTGTGGAAAGAGACGATGAAAAAGCTCAATATCATCAGTTAGAACAAGGCCAGGGGCCGACTGTGGAACACACCGTCAATTGCTCATATGCAAGTTCAAGTTGAAGCTGAAAAAAATTAGAACAACTCCACAAGAGCCGAAGTACAACTTTGAGTATATCCCACCTGGATTTAGAGACCACCTCAAGAACAGATTTAATGGATTGAACATTAGTGACCAAAGTCCAGATGAGTTGTGGAATGACATCAAGGACATCATACATGAAGAAAGCAAGAGGTCATTAAAAAGATAGGAAAAAAAGAAAAGACCAAAATGGATGTCAGAAGAGACTCTGAAACTGGCTCTTGAATGTTGAGTAGCCTAACAAATGGAAGAAATGATGAAGTAAAGGAGCTGAACTGAAGATTTCAAAGGGTGCCTCGAGAAGACAAAGTAATGTATTATAATGAAATGTGCAAAGACCTGGAGTTAGAAAACCGAAAGGGAAGAACACGCTCAGCATTTCTCAAGCTGAAAGAACTGAAGAAAAAATTCAAGCCTTGAGTTGCAATTTTGAAGGATTCTGTTTAACAAGTTACTGTTTGTAAACTAAGGTCTCTATGCTTTTGCACACAATCTTTGTCCTTGCTGGAATGTTCCACTCATCTCCATTTGGGAAATTTCATATACTCTAAGAACTTGTTCTAAATGTAAGTAATCCGTATTTCCCTACACCTAACATATTCCTCAAATTAAACCCTTATCGCTAACCCCATCCCGATTCCCAAGCCAAGCAGTAATAATTGCTTTCATTTTTCTCATGGTGCCTAATGTATATCCAGTGTATATGCCATATTGTGTAGGAATGTGTCCGACTGTAAGATGTGCTTGGTCAATTATATAGATACTGCACATAGTAAATGTTCAGTAAACTTTTGTGTCTTGAATCAGTAATTAAGCTAGGTTAGGTAATTTTCTACCAGAGTATATTGTTATATTGAAACTATAATCTCTATAAGGCAGTGATGGTTCAGTGGGAAAATTCTTTCCTTCCATGCAGAAGGCCTGGGTTTGATTCCTGGCCAGTGCACCTCATGCGCAGCCACCACTCATCTGTCATTGGTGACTTAGGTGTTGCTATGATGCTCAACAGGTTTCTGCAGAGCTTCCTGACTAAGACGGAATAGGAGGAAAGACCTGGCAATCTATTTCTGAAAATCAATCTGTTAATAACCTATGGATCACAGCGGTTCAATCCACAACTGTCTTAGGCTGGGTTCTCTAGAGAAGCAAAACCAGAAAAGCATATAAATATATATAGAGAGAGATTTATATCAAGGAAATGGCTCACACAGTTGTAGAGCCTGGAACGTCCTGAGTCTGTGGGTCAGGATAGAGCCTTCTCCTGATTCACGTAGCCACAGGGCCTGGCAAACCAAGAGTGGCAGGTCAGAGAGCAGGGCTCTGGCTCACAGGCTGCGAAGATCGATGAATCCCATGATTGGCAGGCAAGATCACAGGTAAGCTGCTAGCTCAAGTCTCAAGAATCGGAGGTCAGTCGAACAGGAGCCAGCTGCAGGATCCAGTGCAAGCAAAAAGCTCCCAAGCCTTGGCAGAATGTCTGCTCACATTTGATGCAGGCCACACGCCCAAGGAAACTCCCTTTCAGCTGATTGACTGCTCACAGCGGATTCCATCACAGAGGTGATCACATACTAAATCTCAACAGGGAAGTGATCACAACATTATATGACTGCCAAAACACTGAGAATGATGGCCCAGCTAAGTTGACACACAATCTTAACCATCCCAACAACTAATCATGGACATGACGCAGGACAGGCAGTGTTTTATTTTGTTTGCATAGGGTCACTGTGAGTCAGGTGCCAACTCAACAGCAGCTAACAGCAGCAATATGTTTTATAAAGAAGTACAGAGTTATTTTAGTAACTGTCCCTTGCCCAAACCTAGTAAATGATGGAAGAGTGGTACAGACAATAACACAGTTACTGCCAGAATGGATTCTAGTTTCCTTGAGAGCAAGGATTACATCTTGTCTGACTTTATATCTCCAGCACCTAGCACTCTACCTAGGGCAAAAAAAAAAGATGTGAGATAAATGTTGGATAATTGAATAGTGTGTATGGGAGGAAGAGAGTCATAAAAAGATTCAGAGAGGAAGAAGAACTTGAGTTAGTTGTGAAAAAAGGGTAAGGGTTATAAAAGAATAAAGAAAATGAAGAATATATTTCAGGTATACTTTCACCTGGCAGATCTTTGAATTCTATTCAATACACAGATGTGGAGGCAAGAAAAGGAAAAAAAAAAAAAATAAAAGGAATGTATTTCTTGCCTGAGAAGAAGAGTTGAGCTTCAACAGAAATTTGTAAGTGGTAGGAAATTAAGGTTGGAAAAGGGATTGGGACCAAATTGTGCTGGGCCTTTAAGATGTGACAGATTATTTTAAAAACAAAAGTCTAGTGGTAGGATGAAAGTATTATTTGAGAACTTTAATCCTGTGGTAGTATGAAATCACATCACTATCCCAAGCCTTAGGTTTTGAGAGCTTGGAATCAGTTGGTTTGCAGTGAGAGTTGAAAGTAGGGCATGTATTCAGTAATCATTGTAAAGAAAGACTGATAGGACTTAATGACTAACTGGATACAGAGGCCATGGGTGAGGAAGTAGACGAAAAGACTAAGATTTCAAATCTGGGCACTTGGACAAATGTGTTTTTCTGGCAATAAAAGGTACAAAGGAAGGAGAATCAGTTGTTACTGAAGATATCTAGTGTCAGCTTTCTTAAGTTTCTATCAGTTTTTTCAGGAAGAACCCACGTAGAGAAAAGGTACTTTGCATCCCAAGTAAGGTACACTTTCAGGGCTCAGACAAATATCAGAAAGGCAACCAGAGATGGAGGTGTTAGTAAAGCATTCACTGGTGTAACATTTATTTGCAAAGACGAGGTGACTGCTGCATTTATTTCAATCTTTCTAATCAGGTCAGCAAACAAGAGGTTAAGATCTGCAAATGAAAAATTGTGTTTAAGCCTTTTTTGCCAATAACATATTTGTCTTTTCAAGAGATGCAGTCCCCTGAAGAGCTTGGCTTAACCTTTTGCTTGCAGAATGTAATTACAACACATTTAGAATAAAGATGAGGACCTGCATTTTTATTGCAGGAACTAATTTGAAAGCAGTCTCAGTGACAAACTTCACAAGCTCTAGAAAAGTCTCATTTGGATAGCCCTCCTTATACGTTAACAATGGAACGTGCCTTAGTTGGGTGGTCTGTGTCTAATTGTCATTCTTTTTCAGTGAGGTAGTAGAGACAGTGACTGCTTCATTTCTCCCCAAGAAGCATGCTGTTAGAAAGGCGTGAGCATTCCTGGGGTCAGCTATCCAACATTCTTCCTAAGGAAGTGCTGATGCAAGTTAACTAACATGTGGTGTAAATAAAGGAGATATGCTAAAGGGAAAGAAGTTGAGTCATTTAGAAAGTAAAGGATAGGCCAGGTTACAAAGTTTGGAAGAGAAGAGAAGTAAGCAATAAATAAATCCCAGAACAGAATGGATTTTGAAGAGCTGAGAAGTCAAGAGTGCAGGAATATACTAATAAATAAAGCATGTGTTAAATGGGCTCCATAGTGTTTGCCAAATACCTTAGATTTTTAATCTTTTGAGTGGGGTAGTTTCACCTTATTGACCTTTGACTCCTCTATTCAAGATTTATAAGGCACCTTTTGCCTCAGTACCTTTGTATTTATGCACAATTTGTCTTTCTAATTGAGTGCTTTTCACTACCCCTGTGAAGTATTAGGACAGTTTCATTTTACTGATGAGGGCACTGAGGCCCAGAAAGGTTAACTGACTTGCTCAGGGTCATGCATCAATAGCTGGCAGAACTTAAAACTCAAGATAGCCTAAAGAGATATCCTTAAGAACTCATAACAAGGTTAAACCTTATAGATAATTTAGCCCACATCATGTCCTCTGCATCTTCATTATAAAATTCCTACTAGCTCTGTGGCCTACAGGAAAGGAAACCTCACAACAAATGGTTGCAGTGCATGTTCAAATGCAACTGTATCTTATTCTTTATTAATATTTAATTGTTTAATCATATCTTGTGTACCAGCCTCACACCCCAGAAATATACATGTGAGCAAAAAACATGTATCCTGCTAGCATAAATGTTGCTAAAAGGATAGTCTAATCCATTGGTCAGTAAACTGCACGGCACAGATTCAACTGCTCTTCTCAGACTGCGTTTGGGCTATTATGTTCAGATAAAGGCTCCACATTTAAGCATATTATTGGCTGACTAGAATGTGTCTATAATAGGCAGTTGGGACAATATGTTTCCAGAAAGTCATGTCCCAAACGGAACCAGTGAAAGAAGTGGGTGTGTTGACCCTGGTAAGGAGAGTGCTAAAGGGAAGCCTAGTAATTGTTTTCAGATACTTAAACGGCTGTCATAGAACAGGGAGTGTCCTAGTTTTGAGTTTTTCCAGAAGACAGAATTAGGCAGAAGTTAAAAGGAAGCAGATTTGAGCTTAAAATAAAGATTTTGCTAACAATTAGAGTATTCTAACAATATAATGGAGTGCCTTGTTAGATGGGGAAAATGGACAGGATCTCTTAATTGAACACCTAGTATTTTCCAGGAACTGTGCCATTGGCACCAGAGAATAGCAAAAAGAAAAGATATAAAGAGCCTGGCATGGTGTAGGCACCCTATTAATGTTAGTTCTCTTCCCTTCCCTGGCTGGAGAGAATAAAGACACAACAAGAGCAAAAGTGATATGTGGGGAAGGCATTTAACCTGTATGCACTTCAGTTTTTTCATATGAAAAATGGGCATATTAACAGCACCTATCATTTGGGTTGTAATGGCTTTTAAATGAGTTATTATAATAAAGTGCTGAGCACAGTCACTATCTTATAGTGAGCACCCCACAAGTATTTAATAATTAAGACCTCTGATGCTCTTAAAAAAAAGAAAGAAAGAAAAAACAACTCTCAGAGCAGAAAAGTACCAAGGAACTATATTGTTGTTGTTATCTTTCCCAAGGACAGAAAAACAAAAGTTTGCTTTAAAATTAAAATCTTTTTAAAATTAAAAAGCAAAAAATAAACAATCTCCCTATACAAGTGTTACACTAAAAACACACTACATGGCTGTCTTAGTCATCTAGTGCTGCTATAACATAAATACCACAAGTGGATGGCTTTAACAAAGAGAAATTTATTTTCTTACAGTCTAGTAGGCTAAAAGTCCAAATTCAGGGCATCACCCCCAGGGGAAGGCTTTCTCTCTCTGTTGGCTCTGGGGGAAGGTCCTTCTCATCAATTTTTCCCCTGGACTAGGAGTTTTTCCGTGCAGGAACCCCGGGTCCAAAAGACATGCTGTGCCCCTGATACTGCTTTCTTGGTGATATGCGGTCCCCCCTCTCTGCTCCCTTCCCTTTCCTTTTAGCACTTGTAAGATAAAAGGTGGTGCAGACCACACCCCAGGGAAAGTCCCCTTATATTGGATCAGGGATGTGACCTGAGCAAGGGTGTTACATCCCACCCTAATCCTCCTTAACATAATCTAATCTTTCCTCATTAGCCACAGGCAGGGATTAGGATTTACAACATATAGGAAAATTGCATCAGATGACAAAATGGTGGACAATCACACAATACTGGGAATCATGGCCTAACCAAGTTGACACATATTTTGTGGGACACAATTCAATCCATGACAATGGCAATCTTTTCCACTCAGACACAGACTATAAAAATGTTAATACTTACAGGTTTTATATTCTCATTTTGTTTTAGATTAAAAACTACTGATTGATCATTCTTTTGAGCTCTATTTTCTTACATAAGACAAGTAAATTAATTAGATGCATTAATCTTTTCAGTTGTTGAAAATAGTACTTATATCTTTAATATTTTGCTTAAATTAGGTTACGTTTTTAACAAAAAAAAAAAAACATTGCTTCTCTAAATGAAATTTCTATTTTACATGCTTTACATATTGGTAAAAGGTTTTGCTTAGTGCCTGGCATTTAATCACATCTTATTCCCTTGGTCCCCCAAGTGAGTGATGGAATTAAAAGTTATCTCATTAATATATGATACAAAGTTGCCTAAATTAAAAAAAAAAAGTCTATCCTAATAAGAAATCAAATGAAATATTTGATAAATTTTCATCTATTCATATATTAGTAAGTAAAGAATTCCGTGAGTATGGATTGCTGTTTATAGGTAACTCTTAGCATGGTGACCTTGAAATATTTAAATTTTAAAGTAACAGAAAAACGTAGTCAGCATGCAGGTATAGTGGTATCTTTAGTCCCCAATATTCTCTGTTCAAACAAGTGAGTTTTTCTTTTATCATTGGGGATAAAATAAGACAACAAATAGAAGGAAGAAAGTAGTGGGAGAAAAATAAAGGGTGGGTGAAGAAAAAGGAGAGGGAAGGTAAACTGTGTGTATACTTAGAGCTAGTTGCCTCAACATTACAAGCAGAGATAGGACTGCTGGGATGAGGACTCTGTAATCTGATGCAATTGGGTCATATACATAAGACACTTATACAGCGTTGCCAACTAGAAGTCATTATTTTTACTTACAGAACCAGAGGAACAGATTACTTATAGAAAGCAGTGAACAACAGGAACAGATTTGAGGTGAACAGGTCCCCCTCCATCCCACCAATACCCCACTAAGCATCTTAGAGGAGGAAGCCACTTACGTTTAAAAGGGGAACTGTGCACCCTTCCCAAGTTACCCATGTCCATTTCTGTGTCACTAGGTGGGCATGCTTTGGGCCGAGTGTCAACTGTCTCTGTCAGCAGGGGTGTCTTCAACTCAGGTCAGGGGTGGTGTGGCCGTTTTTGTTCTCTCTCTCTCTCTCTTTCTCTCTTTGAGTCTTTTCTTGGCCCAGTCTGGACTCCTGTGCTTGCTAATCCAGCTCTTAACCAGCAACTTTGGGACAAACCTGGGCCAGTGCCAAGGTTAGGCTTGCACTGTGACAGCTCTTGAGGCAAAACTGATTTATGGTCAACCCCTCTATGGTGTATGCCCATGGCTCTGCTCAGCTGGTGACCTCCTGTCAGGAGATGCCTAGCTCAGCTCCATGGGCTGACTCACCCACCGCTGCTTTCTTCTCCATGGGCCAATTCTGCTGGCTCCTGCCTAATGCCAGTCTTGTGGTTCCACCACTCCAACCGCTGCTGCTGTTTCTCTGCCCCTTGGCTTTGCTATGCTTGCCACCTTTCTCTTCATCTTCAGTGTTATCAGCTCCGTGACTGTTACCAGCTCAGCGCTACATCTGGTGACCTTTATTACAATTCTTGTAGGGGTTTCTCAGCGCAGGTGCCCGTGTCCAGTAGACTTGCTCCCCTCCTGGCTCTCCTTGATCAAGAAGCCCTATCTAAGCCTCTATGTTTTAGAAGTTTAGGATTCACTGGGCAGAATCCCCAGCCAATCCCAGTAAAGGTCAACTACTGGGCAGGTCTTACCCAGCCATTCAGTGTAATGGATTATAAATTGACCGTTGTGACCACTTAAGTTCCTTGTAACCACTTATATGGATAGTACACCCACCAATCCCAGCAAGTCACTTACGTGGTTAGCAAACCAACCACTTATGTGGATAGCAAACCAACCAATCCCTTGCAAGCTGCTTATGCGGTTTGTAAACCAACCAATCCTTTAGCAGATTGCTGCCCAACCAATCATTTTGAGAGAATTACAGCCCCAGTGCAAAAAGGCCACATAAAAGAAAACCATTGTACCACTAAAGGGGAAAGAAAAGAGGAAGGAAAAAGCTAAGAAAGACAGGAAGGGAAGCAGACAAGAAGGCAGGCAGGTAGACAGGCAGGATAAGAGAGACTCACACAATGATTTTCCATGGTGCCGTTGAAGGGGAGGAGGTAGTAGAAAACAATTATGATCCAGCAGTCTGTGCCACCCTGCTCTTCACTCAGGGTGGCTCTGCTTTTATCTATTTTACATATTGGATTTTTCTAAGTAAGATTTTATTTATAAAAAGTATCTCTGCAACTAAAAGTGAGCGAATTTCTAAAATCTATATTAGCTAGTGGGCTTGGATGGCTGTAGTTCTGGATAATGGTAGAAATCATCTACTGTAGCATTCAAGAGAGTCAATGGAGATGGGATTACACTGTTTTCAGTTGTGTACCTTGGTGCACAGTTAGAACGTGGGGACACTTATCAAGGCAATGGTGATCTTCAGCAACAAAGGATGCTAGAGAATGTGTCAACTCTATGTTTTGTTGAAAACTCTAGATGCTACAGATAGCAAATTGCCCACATTTCAAATGATCTTAGACCTTTCTTTTTTGGAAAAGAGCATTGGGATAAGGGAGAAGAAAGAGGGACTGGGCACCAGCATCCTTATTTTCCTTGACTAAAGCAGGGTAACATAATTCTGAAAGTTGATGGTCAGATTTAAGTTCTGGGAATCCGGCTGTTACCTTGATTAAGATTAATAGCTTGATAGCTTCATTCTGTTCAAACACACTAGGCTATATCTCAATTCTAACGTGCTTCCTGGCTTTAAGAATATAGAACAACAGCAACAAAAAAAAAGTGTATGAAACTCTACCTCTAATTTAACCATTTTTAATAAGCTAAAATTTTCAAACCTCATGGCAGAGGACATACCACACTTTAATGCAAATAACTCATGCCATCTACAATTATTTGCCAACCGTGCCCTCCCCTCCCCCCATGAGGTATTTTCGTAAGCGTGCTATGCTAACTGTTTTTTACATCAACATTTTAAAAAAGTTTGCATAGCAGCACTTATGAAAATAACCTCATGGGGGGAAGGCGCGGTTGACAAGCAAATGTAGAAGGCGCACGTTATTTGTGTAAAAACATAGTATTTCATTCAGTATAAGTGCAGTCAACTTTTAGGGAGGAAAATGTAAATCAAAGTTTACATCAAGCAAAAAACAAACAAAAGTCAAGAAAACTCTACTCATTACTGATTTCTCAGTTATTAAAAAAAATGGCAATTTTTCATTTTTAACTTTGTCTTAAACATAGTTAGATCACCATGAATCTACAGTGCTAAACGTTTATTCTCGAAACCTTCATCTATATGCATGTAATATATTTTAATTACAAAGAGATACTGATGAATTCCAGGTGAATTATAAAGAATGCTAATTTATGTGTTGAACATGTATAGAACAGCACTGATAAATTATTGTTTGTTTTCAAAGTCAATAAAAAGATAGCACACGGTCACATGTACCAAATTAGATTAACCTTGAACGATAGATCCTGTTTTGTGTCAGGAATTGTGTTAGTAATACAGACAAATGGGACCAGTTCTTTGAACTTGAGAAGCTCACGGTGTAATAGGAGACAGAGATAAATCAAAAGATTGCAATGTGATATGATACTAATCATATTAGAGGTGTGAGCAAAATGCCTAGGAAGCATGAAATAGGTCTGGGAAAGAGCCACAAATCTGAATTGGGGTTATAAGGAAATGGTAGAGCCCATGTTAGATGTATACATTGTATTTCTAGTTCAAAAGTAAATCACTCTTTAACTGTTTTTGATTGACTTGTTCCTCCCCAATGCTTATGTACCATTCAGTACTGGAAAATGAACCATGAGTTCCCTTTAAGTGACATCATGCAGCTCTGTTTTATGTTATACAGAGAAAGCACCAAGTACTTAAATATTGTACTCTTTCAGAATATAAATTTTATTCACAAAATAACACTGCATTTACAGGAAGTATTTTATAGGTTATTGACTTTTGGAAGCTTTCCTTTTAAATCTTGTAGTGTTTTTATTTTCAAAATAGAGATATCTTTTAAATTTAATTATTTTAAGAAGTAGAAGAGATACACTGGGGAAAAAAATCAAACATCAAGTCGCATAATGTGAAAAGCGAAGTCTCCCTTATGTTTATCTAACCAGCCACTCCACTCCTTATTCAAGTCAGAATTACTTTTAAATTTTGGTATATAGCCCTTCAGAATTATTTTTTAAATTTTTTTTACAAAAGAAAGAGACTTACTAGTCCAGATTCAGATACCCAAAACCAAACCGACTGCTGTCAAGTAGATTCCGACTCATAGGGACCCCATAAGGTTTCTGAGGCTGTAAATCTCTATGGAAGCAGACTGCCACATCTTTCTCCTGCAGACTGCTGGTGGTTTCAAACTGCTGACTTTTCTGTTAGCAGTTGATCGCTTTAACCACTGCACCACCAGGGCTCCTAGTGCAGGGATCCAAAGAATATCAAACTCCTTGCTGTTGAGTGTATTCCAACTCATAGTTACCCTATAGGACAGAGTAGTACTGCCCCACAAGGTTTCCAAGGGGCAGCTGGTAGATTCCAGCCGCCAATCTTTTGGTCAGCAGCCAAGCTATTAACCACTGCACCACCAGGGTTCCAAGTGGAGGAATAGAAGGAAGCAAAAGTGAAGCCGAAAGACTGGTTAAGTCATTGCAGAAGTCGAAGGAAGAGCTTGTAGCTGGCATAAAGAAAGTGATTGTAGTTAGAAACAAATGAATTTAGTTAAGACATGGTTTGGAGATAGAATTAATAGTACTTACTGATGAGTATGGATGTTGGGAATGAAGAATAGAGCCCTATATATATTATTTGCTATAAGCAATGGGGTGGAAGAGGTCCTACTGAGGAGGAATAGATGGCCGAGATCTGTAGTTCAATTTGGGAAATGTTACAGTTGAGATGCCTATTGTTGTTACTATTAATGCATTATGCTATTTAGCTCATGTTCATGTCATGGCGAACAGTATGCCCTTTCTACATGTGGCTATCAGTAAATGTTTATTAACGGTTTAAAAAATTGCATGAAATTTTAGAAGGAATGTATATACACCTAAGAGAAATAAGGGGGAAATGCTCTCTTTGCAAAACAGACACTCCCCTTCATTATAGACCAAATTATTTCTGGATTGAAAATGACCAAAGAAATTAAAACAAAGACCAAAGTTATTTTCGAGTTATCAATACTTTGTGATCACACTGGATCATTCCTAGAATTAGAGACTTTATTTGCATGAATCAAATAAAAAGCCTAAATGTTATTTCAGTTTACTGAAATCCAAAATGATTTGATTTTAGAATCAGCACAAACGACAAGGAAATGGAAAAAAGTTGTCAAAAAGTCAAACAGCTTCAAACACCAGAAGCAGATAAAATAAAATTACCAGCACTGAAGAGAGAGAGGAAAAAAAAAAAAAAAAAATACAGTTAAGGGGAACACAGAATTAATAAAACAAGTTGATCTGACCTGATCTTTTCCTGTTTCCAAAATCTATTCTGTTTTCTCCAAGCAGGCAAGAAATAGGGGCAAGTTCAAAGTGCAGAGTTCCACACACATAATTTGTACGAGAAGGGAATGATCATAACCTGGAAAAATCACAATGGAACTAAAACTGTTGGAATGCAGAGAAATGTGTGACCAAAGAGAATTAAATCTGTTAGCCCCAACACAAAGAGTGGTAATGGGGAACATGGATCATGATGAAGTAGTCAGGGAAGCAAGGTCTAAAGGAGCTTCTAGAAGGAGAGGAAGCTTTTTACAACCTTTTTGTGATTGTTGCTAACATACTTATAAAAGGCCATCTAGGAGTAAATTTTTCCTAAGAGAATAAAATAAATTAGAAATATGTGCAATTAGGGATAGATTGGTATTTTTTTTACTTTATAAGTGTATTCTATCACTAATTTCACATAGTATAATACTTTGTCCCTCAAGAAATTTGGAGATTTTTGACTCAAGAAAAAGAGTGGAAGAAAAATACTTTAAAGAAAGTTTTGTTTCCTCTATGTTGAAAGTCATTTGAGGATGAAACATATATTTTCATCTTGATCCAAATGGATAATACATTCCAAAGTACTCAAATATAATTATTCAAAATATAATTTTATTCTGAAATTTATTCATTCAATAACTATTTTTTGAGGACCTACTATGTGCCAGATGCTGAAATGTTCTTTTTTTTTAAAATTTCATTTTATACATTGTATTCCTGTTCATTAACACCATTGATGCAAGCTCATAAGTTAGCATTCCATATGTAAGTTTCATATGTGAAAAATTGCTGATTTTTTTAATAGACTCACCAACCAAGGACTGGTCCCTTGGCTCTAACCAAACCCAGATAAACAAATAGTCATTAAAAATTGACTCACCCACACATCTCATAGACAACAACACTGAAATGTCAGCAGATTCTGAAATAAGACTATTAGCAATGTAAATTTATCTACTTACCTGTGGCTTACAATAAGCAGAATAAACAAAAACCTCAATCTCTTGAGAATAGCAGCTCTCCAGAACTCTGCTTTAATGATTCTAAAGGACCAAAGACCTAGTTATCTAAATGCTTAAAAGGTTCTTTGCATTTCATCAGGATTTATCTTATCTAAAACCCTTCCCACACCCACAAAGACAGAATGACTGCTTCTTCTTTTGGCCTCTGCTGTTCCCAGTATCTATCTCTTTTATTTCATATATAATTTAAAAAAACAAAACAAAACAAACCAACGCATTGCCTTGGAGTTCTGACTCACAGGGAACCTATAGGACAGAGTAGAACTGCCCCATAAGGTTTCCAAGGTGCGCCTGGTGGAGTTGAACTGCTGACCTTCTGGTTAGTAGCCATGGCTCTTAACCTCTACGCCACCAGGGTTTCCTCATGTATCATATTGCGATTACATATTTACTTGGCCGATCCTTTGAGTGTAAGGATTGTCAACTGTGACTTATTTTTCTTTCCTATGCTTGAGCATTGTGTCCAGCACATAGTGAGCATTTGTGGTATGTGGAATTGATTTATTATAACTGTGTAAAAAGTGCACTTTTATAAATATTTTCACAAATACACTTACAGGGATGTAAACTAGCTGCAAGAATGACATAATTAAGGCTGAACCATCCCATCAAATTATAAGACTCATGCAAATAAATAAATAATGTTGTTTCCTGAATCAAGTAAAGTGACAAGGAAGAGCAATTTGACTTCAAAAAAATTATAGCCAAATCTTGGACCCTGTCCTAGGGATGAAAATCTGCCATTTTCTCCACCCTTCCCCTAACTCTTTACCATCTCACCCTCCCACTTTTAGATGCTGCTTTCTTTTGCAATAAAGGCTGATGTCTATAACTGAGGCCAGGATAAGGTCTACTGATGTAACAAGCCATTAGCTAAAGACAGCCATCCCGTCAATTAGATCTATTGCAGGCCCTCAATGTATCCTGAGGTTACAAAAAAAAAAAGTGCCCTGATACTCAGCAATGCTTGCAAGACCACTGATATACAATCCCTTGCCAACAATTCATTTTAATATGGAAATAATCGTCCAATCTCGATCAGACAGCTGTCTGAAAGCTACAGCATATCTATCATTTATCTTCTCACCTACATGCAAAGATTTGATAGAGGTGGTTATCTGTGTGATCAGAGTTATCTCTAAAACAGAATTAGCAGGCTGCAGATCTCCCACTAACTGTAGATAGCCTTTCTAATCCCCACTAACCCAGATACAGATAACTTTATGACATGAAAAAAAGGATGAAAATTTAAAGAATGTAATTAGATAATATCTTGAAAAAAAAAATCCCTACACAAAGCTATATTTAGCTGACTTCTGAAAAGGACTAACAGAATTATATATTGGCATTGCCTTAGAACTAAACTAATAATTTCAGGTAAGTAAAGTTTATAAGAAAGCAAGGCCAACATGTTTTTATGCCTTAAAGAAAATCATAATTTCATATCTATGGATGTTACATTTGGACTGGAGATGTGTCATTAATTGTGTCTTGCTACCAATGCCACGAAAGCAAAACTATGATAAGGCATACTTGGGCTGTTGGTAGTTCAAAAGGCACGTTTGTCACCAGTGCTTTATACCTGTTGCCATAAAGTCGATTCCAACTCACAGCAACGCTATAGGACAGAGTAGAACTGCCCCATAGGGTTTCCAAGGAGCAGCTGGTGGATTGAACTGCCAACCTTTTGGTTAGCAGACGTAGCTCTCAATCACTGCACCACCAGGGCTCCACTGCATTATAGCCACTGTAAACTGAGAAGGATAATTGTTATTTTAGTACTTAAAAGAAGGTCTCGAGTCTGTATTGGGAAAAATGGCTCTCTAGGCAGAAGCACCACACGGTCCCTCCACAGCGAAGATCCGAAAAACTAAGCCGAACAGAGAATACAACAATCCTGAAACCCTAAAACATCAAATGAAGAGATAAAGAACTCAGCCAGGCACGAAATGGAGTGAGAAAACTGACAGAG
>NW_004443977.1:3002326-3018322 GCF_000243295.1 Trichechus manatus latirostris | reverse complement strand
GGGTTGTTAACCAATGTCATAAAACAATATGTGTACTACTGTTTCATGAGAAACTATTTGTTCTGTAAGCCTTCACCTGAAGTAGAATAAAAAAAAAAGATCTTGATAGGTACTTTTTATTATTATAAATTTTCTTGTAATTAACTAGACAGGCTGTGCCTTAGTGTTCAGTACTTAAAATATATTCTCATATCTAAAGAAGACCTTTGTGGTTAATAATCTCTTTGAGCAGTAGCGCCTAAATTTACGTAGTCAAATGCTTTTAATTATGTGTGGAATCCTTGGGTGGTGCAAATGTTTAAAGCATTTGGCTGCTAGCCAAAAACCTGGAAGTTCGAGTCCACCCAGAGTCACCTCAGAAAACCCTATGGAGTGCAGTTTTACTTGGACACACATTTGGTCACCATGAGTCAGTGTTGACTTGATAGCAATTGCTTTGGTTTTTGTTTTTTTAATTATGTGTACGGAGTTACATAGATAGTAGAGTAGAAGTTAGAAAGCTGTTTCCTCCCCCACACCAGTTTTTCTCTTTTATGTATCATCCCAGGGTAAAACTAAGAGTAATTAACTGTGCATTTGAATCATTTACATGGTATCAAACTTATAAGAGTGAGTTTTATTTCAACTTAAAGCCAAATTTTCTTACACAAATATTAATAGAATATTTTTATTGAACTTCTAAATGAATCTGCACATCACCTTATAAAACAGTGTTCTGTAATTTCTCTAAGAGAATGGAAAATAAAATAAAAATCTCTTTTTTCATAGTATCCCCCAAGGAGCTGACAGGTCTTTAAAGACCAATGACCCATTTCCAATTGCCAGTTAAACAACCCACTCTCATCAAAGTGGAGGTTTCCTTTCATCAAAGTCCTCTCAAAGGCTGACCTGTATACATTTGTATTCCAGCACATTGATAAGCCTTAGATGAGCATTCAGTTTTCCATTATAATTTCTTAAAGAAAATTAAGGCCATAAACAGGATTTTTCTAAAATATCTGCCTTCTACCCTACAAATTGTCTGTGTCTAAAATCTTTCTTCCCATAGCCTGGAAGAAAAGTCTCCCCTTCAATCCAAAGTCAGGGACAGATTTCAGATTTTGTGAGACTTGTAGTTTATACAGTTTTGGTAGTGGGGTCCTCATTAAGAAATACAATATAAATGTTATACAGTCTGGAAATAAGGAGATTAAGCTTCATTTGTTCCAAGCTAAATGGACCTCTTTAGAAACACTATTTCTTAACTTTGTGTTTTTAAAAACAAAAACAAAAACCAGTTGTTGTCGAGTCAGTTGCAACTCATAGCAACCCTATAGGCCTCATAATTTTCCTTTTTCTCCATTGCTTTGACTCTTCTGTATTTTTCACCACACTATCTTTTGTTACTGCCTTTTTCCATTTAGTATTTAAACAGCTCCTTGGAAATCCTATGGGGCAGTTCTACTCTGTCTTATAGGGTTGCTATGAGGCTAGGATCTCCATGAGTCGGAATAGCAACTGGTTTTTATCTCCTATCTGTTAATATTTTCAAAGTCAAGCCTCTAAAAGCTGTTGCCTGCATGCATTGTCTTTGCCTTCATAACTGTCATTGTCTACTAAAGCTGAGTTTCTAATCCTCTAATTCCACTGAACCTGCTCTTATCGAGGTCACCAATTATATGCTATGCTAAATGCAGTGCACATAGTTCAATCATTATCTTACTGGAACATTTTATGCTCACCATATCTCCCTTTTTATCTTTCGGAAGCCCTAACACTATTCTCTCCTGCTTTGTTCCCACCTGTTTACCTCTTCCTCCTATTCTCTTTCATTGGCTATCACTTGTGCTGCATCACTGTTTCAATATTGATAATACAGTACATTTCATCTTTGATTTCTGTTACTACAATGTTTGTTCTCTCTGTATAATTCATCTGTCTCTCAAGTCTATACTTCTCTATTGAATATCAGACTGTCTCTTAGATATATAGACCAATGTGTTGCTGCTGTGTGCCATCAAGTCATTCCTTTACAATTTGGTTAATCATCGTCTTCCATTAACCTACCTCCTACCATTCAGCTAAGGCCTCGGGCTTTTATTCAGTCAGTTCCTTTGCTCACAATGCTTTATTTTCTCCTTCTGTTCCTCTCTTCTTCATTTGTCTGAGTCATAGTAGTCCTTCTAGACTCAACTAATGTATTAGTTCCTCATAGAAATATTCCTTACTTTCTTAATTTCAAGTGACATATTTTTCATCTCTCCTCTGCAGCATCCTGTGCATATGATTATAACTGAGCAAATATGACTACCGATTCTCCTGCCTCTGCACTATGATTTTCTTGTGGAAAGAACGTTTATTTGTCTTCAATCTCTGTATCCCCGGGTCTTAGCACCGTGTTGTATCAATAGGCACTAAATAAATATTTATTAAATAATAACTTCCTTAATCAATTATTCATGAGAATGTCAAACACTTTTGTCTAAATAGGATGCAGACGCTCAAACTTCAACCACAATTACTTTTTCATATTGGTTTATATTTTCTTTCCCTTAAACATTAACTTAATAGATGGAGAGCAAGTAGACATTGGACAAAATAATATTGGAGGAATGGAATTAGGACTAATACAGGAGAAACA
This sequence comes from Trichechus manatus latirostris, assembly GCF_000243295.1. NCBI lineage: Eukaryota > Metazoa > Chordata > Mammalia > Sirenia > Trichechidae > Trichechus > Trichechus manatus. The sequence goes on along the minus strand of NW_004443977.1, from coordinate 3,015,702 downwards.
TAGGCAAAAGGGTAGGTTCCTTTTAAATAGAAAAGTATTCAAAATTCCAGCTGAATAGAATCCTACAAATGCCATTGTCTGGTTCCCCAATTTTATCTAGGCATCTTTATGCCACATTTCCTTGGTCTCTGGCCTGTTGTTGTTGTGTATCATTGAGTCAGTTCTAACTCATAGCAATCCGCGTGACAGACTAGAACTGCCCCATACGGTTTTCCAAGCTGTAATCTTTATGGGAGCAGATTGCCAGGTCTTTTTCCTGTGGAGTTGCTGGGGGGTTTAAACTGCCAACCTTTTGTTTAACAGCCGAGTGCTTAACTGTTGTGCCACCAGGCCTATTAGTTGCCTTAATTTCCCAAGGTCTAAGCAGATAATTCAGCCCAGAGATTTATTTTTCATAATGCTAAAATTATGAACTGGCAACTAGCAACACTAAAATGTGTAATGTGAAAAATCAGTGTATTTTACGGAATGAATGAAATGTGTGCTCTGTGAGTTTCAGTGATTTACTCACCTGAGCAAACTTTAGCAAGTCTGAGGCCTATGGTAAGCCACCGCTTTTACTTTACTTTGAAGAACAAAATGGTCCTTGAAGCTTTGTTTTTGTCACTGAGATGAGATCATCCAGTGCCTCCTAATAACATTTTCATCAAGTTGTCGTTATTCACAGTGATCTTTCCTTTTGCCTTTTCCCTTCCTTTCCTCCTTTTTCTTTCTTTTCTTTTCTCCTATTTCACCTTGGAACTTGTACCTTAATTTGCATAAAGGCTACTCTGTTATCAGTCTACAAAACTTTTAAATATAGGATTTTCTATATACTTCTGTCTCAGATTTTGCCCACTTTGTAAGGAAACCCTGGTGGTGTAGTGGTTAAGTGCAACAGCTGTTAACCAAAGGGTTGGTAGTTCAAATCTACCAGGTGTTCCTTGGAAACCCTATGGGGCAGTTCTACTCTGTCCTATAGGGTTGCCATGAGTCGGAATCAACTTTAGTTTGGTTTTATACTACCTTAAAGAGTCCTGGTAGTGCAGTGGTTAAAGTGATCAACTGCTAACCAAAAGTTAGGTGGTTTGAAACCACCAGCGGTTCCTCAGCTCCTTGGGAGAAAGATGTGGCAGTCTGCTTCCATAGAGATTTATAGCCTTTGAAACCCTATGGGGTCGCTATGAGTCAGAATTGACTCGATTGGCAGTGAGTTTTTTTTTTTTCTGGATCCTATCTTAGGAACTCTAGTGGCACAGTGGTTAAATGCTCAGCTGCTAACCAAAAGGTCAGCAGTTTGAGTCCACCAGCTGCTTCTCGGAACCTATGGGACAGTTCTACTCTGTCCTATAGGGTCACTATAAGTCGGAATCTACTTTATGGCAATGGGTTTGGTTTTTTGGTTTTATATTACCTTATCAACTAACCCCTTAAATCTGTTCTCTTCAATTTGTGCTGTTATGGATTAAATTGTGTCCCCCCAAAATGTGTATTAATTTGGCTAGGCCATGATTACCAATATTGTGTGATTGCCCACCATTTTGTCATCTGATATGATTTTCCTATGTGTTGTAAATTCTACCTCTGTGATGTTAATAAGATGGGATTAGTGGCAGTTATGTTAATGAGGCAGGACTCAACCTACAAGATTAGATTGTGTTTTAAGCCAATCTCTTTTGAGATATAAATGAGAAGAGGAAAGCAGAGAGACATGGGACCTCATACCACCAAGAAACAAGATACAGGAGAATAGCACATCCTTTGGACCTGGGGTTCCTGCGCTGAAAAGCTCCTCAACCAGGGGAAGATTGTTGACAAGGATCTTCCTCCAGAGCCTTCTCTGGAGAGAGAAAACCTTCTCCTGGAGCTGGCAACCTGAATTCGGACTTCTAGCCTTCTAAACTGTGAGAGAATAAATTTCTCTCTGTTAAAGCCATCCACTTGTGTATTTCTGTGGTAGCAGCACTAGATGACTAAGACACATGCCCAAACTTGAACTTCTCCCTCTGAGGTTTAATTCTCTCTGAAGAGCAATTCTCATTTTCTTTTTCTAAATTGAAAAGTTCCTTTTTTTGCCACCCAAGCCACAATATCACTCACGGTTTGAACCTTCTCTTTTCCTCCTCTGTGCATATTTCCAAAATGTTAAGATGTTCAGAAAATAGCTCTGGTTTCTCATTGTGAAATTTTGTCCATTGTATATCAAGCTTACTGCGTTTGAGAATTTTTGTTATAAATGCTATGCTTTCTAAAACTTACATTGATTCAATTTAAAACTGCTTTAATAATTGAGTTACAAACCTTTTTCTCTCTTCTTTGATTTGTATCACAAAATAATAAATATTCTATTGCTTTTTATATACCCCTGGTACTTAATTCCAAAACATTTATACAACCTGGATGTTTTCGCTAAGGTTTTATGCAAATTTTGGGTATTTTATTAGAATCCTAGAACTTTCTGAAATGTACCCATCAAAAGTTATCACTTCCATTATGAATTCTTCAGAAATGGATCCCAAGAGAAAGCTTGACATATAGAAAATCAACCAGGAACAAGTTTAATAAAATCAATGTAATAAGTAGGGAATAACACACAAGAGTTGTTTTGATAACTGCATGCCTCTGGTGCATAGAGTAACACAAAGCCAAATGCCAATTTCTTTCAGTACTTTAAAACATATCTCAAATTAGAAGTTAGGAAATGCCTTGTGAATTTTTTTCTCAGACTAATTTCTATAATACAGTAATCATGGTAACATATCCAGTGAGGTACTGGGAGTGCTCCAGGAGAAAGACAGTCTTTCTTTCCCACTAACATTACTTTTGAAGTTTATATAGGAAAGAAACAAAATACTGTACCAGAATCTTAGTAATTTTACTATAGAATTTCATATATGTATATGTCCTATTTTCTTATGTTTTAATGAAAGTAGAATATACATACTGTATTTATTTCATAAACATTTAAATTGAAAGATTAATGTTTGTGATATATATACCTATAATCTCACTAGATTATATAAATAAAACTAGAGAGTTTTATTTATGGACTAAAGTGTCTTATTCCTCAATTGCTAGTTTGTAATTGGACCAAGTTATCTCACTATTATGTGACAGTACAATAACTTATATAAATTCTTTCTCTGGAAATACAGAGACTTTTTTTGTTGTTTGTTAATGTATGCAAGGATTAAAGTGTCTCTTCTTTTACCCATTGATTACTAATGACAACTCAGTTCTTATTTAAAGACAATCAAACAGCATGGTAATAAGAGCATTTACTTATATATTTATAGTGCTGTACTGACTGCTGTATATATGACATAGTTATAAACATTTTACATATATTAACTCACATAATCATCACAATAACACTATAAAGTAGAAAGTATCAATTTCCCCATTTTCTAGACAAGAAGACTGAAATAAGACAAGGTTATGTAACTTGACTGAGATTACAGAGATTATTAATGGAAAGGTCACGATTCAGACTCAGACAGGTTGGCTTCATTGTTCTTACTCTTAACTGCTTTGCTGTTAGCCTCTCTGATACAAACCCTTTTTAGGAGATATACTTCTCTCACCCCACTGATTAAAGTTGCCATGAGGATCCCATGGGTTCGACTTGGCTCATCTTGGTACCCTGAGTCCTATGTTTTGTTTCTTTTTCCCACAAGCTTGCAGAAAAAAAAGTCTCTCATCTTCCTCATCTTTATTACTAGGACACTAAAAATATGTATCTCATAGGGCTTTCATTAAGTTTAAATGCTTTTGAGATATTTAAAAGCACTTAGCACAGTCATAAGCACTTGGTAAGTGAAATCCAGTATTATTATTATTTTGTTATTACATAAGTACTTTCTCTGGACATAGTGTTCCATTAGGTTACAACCTCAAATGTCCTCTGAGAGGGTGTATTCAAAAGTTGTAGGCCTGCCTTCTGAAATAGAATAAAATTATGGAAGCACTGACCATATAGAAGAGAGGAGAAAGACCACCTGGCTCCTTATTTGGCAGTTGAGCAAACTGGGATGAACAGCACTCGTAAGCAGCATGCTAAGAATTCATCTCAATAGAATTTTCCTTTGTTTCTCCAATAACTAATTTTATTTTAAAATAGTTACCTAAAGTTCTATTAATGACAAAGCTTCATTGATTCATCCACTCAATCAACATATATAACCTATTATGTTAGTCATGGAAGGATACAAGAGTAAGTGGACCAGATCGGTGTTAGTTAAATTTCTATTTAAAATTCTCTTTCTGGAAACAATATGGTTTCTCTTAGCCTCAGAGTCTTTATTCTCTGATCTATACAGAGGCACAGGGGTCAGAAAAATTGAAGTAATTCTTATCTCTTCAAATCTTTGTTCATTCTGCTTTTGTAATATCAAATTGATTGTAATAAGATAAAGATACAAACATTGGTATAATTTGAATAAATTGTTTCTTTTCTAAGTCCCTAAACTTCAATTTCTGAACATTGGATAAAAGCAGTTTTAAAACAAGTCTCGATGTAGCATCTAATGTGTAAATAAGACTTTCATTTACGTGAAAAGTCTCTCTGTACTGTTTGACAACTCTAGTAACTATGTATAATTATCTAATGACATCTACCGTGAAACAGTTAGCATGTTCTTCACAAAATATGTGCAAATTATGTACACATAATGATCATAATTGGATGATTTTAGCCAAGAAATTTGTTTCCCAGAGGACATTCCTAATAACTCTTCATCTGTGACCTAGAGTTATAATCATTTTTTTAAGGTCATGGAGGTTGTTTAAATGAAGTGGAACTGGAAAGAATATCACTTGTGGAACCTTCATACAGTTATAAAGAGAGAAAACACTGAAGGGAATGAGCCTTGCGTGCTGACATGCTTTTACTAAAGGGAGACCCCATTGTTCTCAGTGCTCAATTAATCATTTAATAAAGTTTTCTTCGTTGTTATTAAATATGCTTTAAAATATTTTCTTATTCTAAAGTCAATCAGGTTTATTAGAAAATATGGGCAAGTAAAAATTGATAAAAATCACCCAATGATTTTTACCCTCCCAATCTAAATATTAGCCACTGTTAACATTTTGTGTTGTATTTTTCCAAACTTTTTTTTTTCCCGTATGCATATACAAATAGGTAGGATGGTATTTCTGGAATTATAACCAATTTTTGGTCTAATATTTCTTTAAACTCCTGTCCATTTTCCTTTTCAGCTAGACGAGTTGTTTTGAACCTGGGATAGTATCTTATCTGATAGAAGACTTGAAAAAATATATACGGACTTTTTTTTTGGAGGGGGATTATTGCAGTACTTTGAGTAAATTCGCCCTACATCGGTTCCTGATATTAAATAAATTCCATAAATATTAGATGAATCTCTGAGAAAGTCAATGAAGTAGGGTGTGGATAATTATCTCATCATCTGAAATTTATCTTTTCCTGCCTGGTGGAATAAGGTCTTAAAACAGAACTTAAGTATAAGTTACAATAACTTATGTTTATTGCAAGAAAAAAGAAGTTGAAATTTTTCCATACTTGAGTTTCAGGATGAGATTTGTTTCTGACATATCAATCAATCTTAATATCTTTCTCTTTGTACCTTCTTGACCCTTCTCCTGCCTTCTCTTTTTTCCTCCCTCTTTCTCACTGCAACAGAAAAGCAATTATTTGTCATATTTTGTTTCTCTTTTTTTAGATACTTACAGCACTTTGTATACAGATATTTTTGTCAGTTTTGGGGAACGTTTTAGTTCTGATCTCAGGCTAGACATTGAGCTGTTGTTGGTTGTGTTGATTCCAACTCATGGCGAACCCATGTGTTTCATAGTTGAACTGTTCTCCATAGAGTTTTCAGTGGGTATGACCTTTCAGAAATCGATTGGCAGCTCTTTCTTCCCAGGTGGCTCTGGGTGGACTTGAACCTCCAACCTTCTGGGAATTGAGTAGTGGATGTTAAAGCCAAATTAAATAATTACACCAAAAGGAGGATGGTGACCAAGGCAAAATAAGATAGACATAGGGTTGATTTTAGGAGGAGGAGGAGAATTATTAAAGAAAAGAAACATTAAAAATATTACCACTTTAGTTCAATTTTAGTAGCTGAAACAAGCCATCAAAGATTGCGGAAAGAAGAAACAGGAAACAAACAAAACCCTGAGTCAGTATTCCTTTATAGTAAACCACTGTTTTACTCACCAATGAGTTAAGATGCTGTTGAAGGTATTGCACCTTCATGAGACTTCACAGAGTTATCTGAGGTGGACAGACATCAGAAAAAATAATTTGGAATCTCTGGGAATGTGGCCTGTGCATCAATATTTTGTTTTATTTACGCTCTGCAGACAATTTTAAAGTGAACCCAGGGCTGAGAACCATGGAGCAAACATGTTTTGGTGAGCATCAAAGACAGAGCAAGAGACTTTTCAGGAGTAGAGGGCACCAATACCAAGTTCCAAGATTAGATGCTTCTATACACTAGACCAGCTTGAGCTCTTTGTGACTAATGCTCCAGGGAGGTCCAGAGGCTCTTTAAAACTGGGAACCTAGGGGAAATCGAGGAGTGAAAGTTTCTAACTTGGGTGTAAGAGAGAATTATTAAAATTGTTCCAAGCCAGAGAAATTTCAAGCGATATAGTACAAAAAGCATTGAATAGCTGACATAACAACAGTGATTTCAAATGCTGGGCTTAAAATCTTAATGTTTCTTTTAAATTACATCGCATTTTGTATAAGTTCTTTGAATGGCATTAACTTCAGAGAAGATTTTAAGAATTTATTTTTAGAGAAGTTAATTAAAGTGCCACAACTTCTGGACTGAGAGTCTGCTGACCAGGCCTTGTGTATCGTTCACCTGGAGGCAGATTTCTGAAAGACGGACTTGCAGCTCCAAATGAAGTTAATGCATCTGACCAGGAAGGCCATAGGCTAAGTGATCACAATTTATCGTGGCCACAGAAAACCACAACCAAACCCATTGCCGTCGAGTCAATTCCGACTCATAGTAAGACAGAGTAGAACTGCCCCATAGGGTTTCCAAGGAGCAGTAAGTGGATTTAAACTACCGACTTTTTGGTTAGCAGCCAAACTCCACTCACTGCACCGCGAGGGCTCCTTATTTTAGCAAACCTTTAATAGTTAAGGGCTGGTAGAAGTTTAATAAGCAGGCCTCATATTAGGTAGCTTTAAGCAACTTATTCTCTAGGAAAGAGACTTCAGAACAATTAAAAATCTTAGCAGGCAAAAATCTACATAAGATTCACCTTTTATGTAATGTGAGTGAAGCCAAAAACAAAAAATATATGTATATATAAAGGAGATAGTCCCCAACCTTAAAAGTTATATGCAACTTTTAAGTACTTCCTTGACAAGTGCAAGGAAGACTATACTCTTAACACCCATCACTAGTCCAAAACTTGTTAAATATTTGCTGGAACTTTTTTTCCCTCAAACTGTAATGTAGAACCTTCAAACATTCGTTTTATGAATATAATTTTATTTTTTAATTTCAAATTTATCAAATTTATGTATTATGACATTGATCAGAAAAAATGGGGCTATTTTAATTAATATAAAATGTGAAATCAGGTTGACATTCGTATACAGTCGTATATTAACCTCAAATTTATTTTTCTATTTGTTTTTCTTTGCCCAGCATTGCCAAATTTCATATTCATGCATATTTATAGTAGCAAATAGTAACCAGTTTTCACAATTATTATTATTTCCAAACATTATTTTCAGTTAAACAAGTCTGGAATTAAAAGAGTAGTGTTTCAGTTTTTGTTTTTTTGCTTTGTTTTGCTGTCTTAATTTCAATCATTAATATTATGTAACAACTGCTCTGATTGTTCCTGGTTACAAAATTCACACAAAAAGCATCCAAACTTAAAATATATTGTAATACACTATTATCAGTGTCTTGCCTCTTATCTGTTTATTGGTACAGAATTGATCATCGCATACATCATTTCTGTGCTGTCCCTGGCATTTAACTGAGTAGTAGCAGTAAACAATTTTAACTAAAAGGAAATGTTCAGACTTGATTTTTTTTTTTAAAGCATAATGAAGGGCTGCAAGAGCTTTCTAATCAATCACACATTTACATTTAAAGTAGAGTAATAGATTTATCAGAGAAACATTTACTCTGAGGTTTCCATAACAGTGAGTTAACCTGGTATCATAAATGTTGGCATCCCGTATTTAACTTTTGGTGTGTAAGTCACAGCTTTTTTTATTTTAAACCCGGTTGTCTATAATATACAACAAATGACTATTGTATATTCATTGATTCATGCAACAGATCACGGCACAGTGACTAAGAACCATGGCTGCTAACCAAAAAGTTGGCAGTTCAGATCCACCGCTGCTCGTTGGAAACCCTGTGGGGCAGTTCTACTCTGTCTTGTAGGGTCGCTATGAGTTGGAATTGACTCGACGGCAAAGGGTTTGACTTTTTTGGTTTATGGACGAAGTATGGTATTAAAAGCTGGTGTTACAGCAGTGACTAAAATGACCAAATGCTTGTTCACAGAATGCTCAAATTCTAGGGAAAGGTGAGGGAGACCAGAATATACAGAAACAAAAACAAATATGTAAAAAGAAAATTGTAGTAGAGCAGCAATGGCTAAGCAAATAATAAGAATCGATAGAAGTTTAATGTGCCTCACTAATTAGATTGAAAAGTCAGGAAAGACCTCTCTCTCAGAGAAGGTGACATTTAAGCTGCAACCTGAATGACAAGAAAGAACCAGCTTGTGACAATCAGGAGAATATTCCATACACAGGGACCAGCTCATATGAAGGCTGTGAATCAGGAGCAAGTTTGATTTGGGGCTGCAGAGGTAGGCAAGAGCAAAACTGATTTGGGTGTGCATTTTGTAACAAAAGTGGTAAAAAGGCCTTAGAAGATTACAGCAGGAAAAAATAGGAGTTATGCTTTTAAGAAATAATTATGGCTGCTATGGATACATTGAAGAGGGTCAGGAGTAGAGCAAGGGGCCACTGTAATAGTCAAAGACAGAGATGTTATGACTGAAATACATGAGTCATTAAAAATACATGAGTTATATAAATCTGGTGAAATGTTTGTGGAATAACGGAAGGCATTTAAAGAATATGAAAAACCCATGCATTACGCTGTTGACAGTGACTATATTTGTAATTTTCTCTCTTAAGTATCTGTTGCTTTGGGTCAAATGAATAACTTGTTAAATGTATAAATAGAAACAAATTAAAAACTGGAGAATTTAGAACATTTTGTTTTCCCATTAATATTCATAATCATAGCCCTGGTGGCTCAGTGGTTAAGTGATACGACTACTAACCAAAAAAGCTGGCAGTTCAAATCCACCAGCCGCTCCTTGGAAACCCTATAAGGAAGTTCTACTCTGTCCTCTAGGGTCGCTATGGGTTGGAGTCAGCTCATTGGCAATGGGTTTGGTTTACAGTTTCCTCATATGCAGAGTGACCGTCTTATATTATTAGATGATATCCAACTTTTTATTCTGTTCTAAGTACTGGGTAAGTTCAATAAAATTTAATTAAAGACAAGAAAAAGAAAATTTTATATAACATGGAGGAATCAGAAAAGGCTTCCTGGCAAAAGCAAACTTAATTTAAGCTGTAAAATGTCTGTAAGAACCAGAATCAGTTTTTTTTCTTTTTTTTAACACACACAAATAAGCCTTTCATCTTACCCACACTTTTTCCCCCTTTCCCATCAAACCCATGAAGAAAAAAGAAAAAATTCTGTTATCTTGACCTTCTGATACATTCATAAATTTATTTGACTGTTAAAGTCATTTAGACTTGAGTTATTATTTTATCTAGAGAAAAGCTGCATTCATTAATTATAGGAAAAATGAAGGCACCATTTGAAAACTATATACTGTATACCTCCTCATTGCCATGAGAAGGAAAATCCTTTAACACCATATTGTGGCTTGCTTGACATGTAAAGGAACTGGTTTTGAAGTGTGGAGCAGTTTGCTTCTTCAGAAATTCTTAGGTTACTCAGCTGCTCTAAAAAGTTCTTTAGATACCAGACATATGAACTGACTATACCACCACAAACCTCTAGGGAACCCACAAAACACCACTATCTTCCCAGAAGACAATCGACAAATGTTTTAAAAGCTGAATAATTTTACTTTTGCATTATTAACTGTATCATTTTCCAAACATGTTCAAGAACTTTTTTTTTCCCTACTGCACCAATTTTCTAGGACATATAACATTTCCATTGGGTCTGCAGCCATCAAACTATTTTCTTATGATTAGGCCTTAATCAATATGTGCTAGCAATGATCAAATGCCATGTAGTGCTATATTCTAAAAGTATACTCTTTAATGTAGCTTGCAAGTTTTAGAAATTACATATCTGTTTCTATACTTTGAAGGTTGAATTTAATAGCAATGATATATCTGTTATCTTTCTAGAAATAAGTTTGAATTGTAAATTTTGTTTTAGATTTTTTTTAACATGGTAAATATTACACAAAATAGACATATTTCAGTGGTATTCAATGACTTCGTACAAATTTACAAAATGCAACTAAAAATTATTTTAAGATCATTCTTAACACTTTTTCAAGTACTTCTAATTTTAAAAATCCCATTTAAATATTCTCACACAGGTATATTTACTTGAAAATAGATTCCGTAGGAAAGATAGGAGCTCTAAAAGAAGAGAGCAAGAGTAGTTATTTTCCTCAAAAATTTTTTTTTTTTTGGTGACAATTTCAATTATTTTCTGGATGCTGCTCTGAGACTATGAGAAAAGCAAAGCAAATACATTTTCAAGCAATTATGCTTGCTTAAAAGGAAAGGACCGTGAACAACATTTTGAAATTGAACTATTAATAATTCAGGTGCTTAAAGCTATTTCTGCTAGATATTTCATGAACTCTGCCTTCTCATTTGTTAGATGCCAAAGTTCCTGATCAGAACCACCAGGTCTGTTGCTTCCTGGCTGGCAGTGATGTTTCTTGAAGTAGGACTGTACCAACCAGACAGAAGTCGGTAATTGGACACTGAAGTCTTAGCTAGCTGTCATACAGGGAACTGCCAGCCAGGGTTTAAATCTCATTTCTGCCATTCACTGGTTCTGTGGCAATTTGCAAGTTACACAGCACATCTAAATCCCAGTCCCTTCATATGGTGATTTTGTGTGATCATCAGAGTTCTTGTGATAGATTGTACTTAGGATAGTTATATATATTAATATATCCTTTCTTGCTTTCACAGTAGTGCTTACAGTAGTGCTGTTTAATCTTTGAAATCCATGCCTTCCTTTGATAAACATAATAATTCCAGGCCTCCTTTAATGTTGTTTAGAGTTTCATCATGCCCTACTATAAAAATAAGATGATACCTAAAATAGGAAGCTTGTATTTATTAAAGTGTTCAAAGACCACACAGTTCAATAACTCTTTGATGTTGTTACTTGATTTGTCCTTTACGTATTAAAGCTGGCAGGGTCAGTCTCCTTGGTGGTCTTTTCCCACCGGATTCTAATTAGATTAGGAAATCTGCACTGCTTCCTGGCTCAGAGAAGAGAGCAGATAACAACAAGGACAAATAAAGAATAACAGTAAGAACAATAGTACCAAATAATAATTAATGATTTTGGAGCTCTTAGTGCCAGGCACTGCAACCCAATTCTTTACATCCATTATTTCAATAGACTTTCATAGCAGTTCTATGTAGTAAGTATTATTATTCCTTTTTAACAGAAAAGAAACTAAAGTTTAGAGAGGTTCAATAAATTGCCCAAGGACACAAGTAAATGGTAAAGTCTGGATTCTAATCCTTATCTGTTTATAAAATGTACCGATGGCATTTTCCTTGTCCTTAAAAATAAAGATTATTGTTAGAATTTAGCTCTTAGAAATATCGAATCCAGGAAACATGTTTTATAGATGAAGCAAGTTAGTGCCAGTGTATAGATAGATCTAAGACTAAGAGCCTGGTCTCCTGGCCTCCTGTTTAGAACTCTTTTCAGTAGAGTGCAAATTTTCACCTCTCAAGCTGTTTAGACTGAGTAGAGTGCTGAGCTGCTGGAAGTGTCACAGAGAAACCCAGCAGTGTGAGGATTGTCAATAGATTTTATTAATTCACCAAACATTTGTTAAGCACTTACTACGTGCCAGGAACCATGATGATGTTTTATAGAAACAAAACCTGATGACAAAGTTATCACTCTAGTTTAGAAATTGGTGATATTAGAAATGTTATTATTAATTGTGTTCATTGGTTTGCCTAAATGTATACATACAGATATTATACTTTGGGCAGTATATATCATTTGCAATTCTGGGTTTATTTGCTTTGTTTGTGGGAATGTTCTTTGGTCTCTAAGGAATGGAAAAAAAATGTTGCACACTCATTATTTAGTAAACTGTATTTTGGTGATGGCCTTTAGAAGAGGATTTTGTGTATGTTTTAATGGTATAAGAGATCCGTATCTTGCTTATAGACACATTTCCTGTACAGATGGCTGCAGTCAGAACAATCTACAGATGCTCTTTTTTTAAATTTTCTTATTTTTTCCCATACAAAAATTTATACATACATTGTTATGTGACTCTAATTGCTCTCCCCATACTGTGACAGCACACTCCTCCTTTCCACCCCTGATTCCCCATGTCTGTTCAACCAGATCCTAACTCTCTCTGCCCTCCCATCTCAGCTCTGGACAGAAGCTGCCCGTTTAGTCTCTCATATCTACCTGAGCTAAGAGGCACACTCCTCACGAGTATCATTTTATGTGCCACAGTCCAGTCCAATCCCTGTCTGAAGAGTTGGCCTCGGAAATTGTTTCAGTTCTGGGCTGATAGAGAATACAGAGGCCATGCTTTCTGGGATATCTCCAGTCTCACTCAGACCATTAAGTCTGGTCTTCTTATTAGAATTTGAGTTCTGCACCCCACCTTTTTCCTTCTCCATCCAGGACTGTCTGTTGTGTTCCCTGTCAGGGCGGTCGGTGGTGGTACCCGGACACCGTCTAGTTCTTCTGGTCTCAGGCTAATGAAATCTCTGGTTTATGTGGCCCTTTCTAACTATTGGGCTAATATTTTCCTTGTGTCTTTGGTGTTCTTCATTGTCCTTTACTCCAGGTGGTTGGGACCAATTGATGCATCTTAGATGGCCACTTGCAAGCTTTTAAGACTCTAGACGCCACTCACCAAAGTAGGATGCAGAGCATTTTCTTAATGAACTGTGTTACGCCAGTTGACCTAGATGTCCCCTGAAAGCATGGGCCCCAGACTCCTACCCCTGCTACTCTGTCCATCAAAGTGTTCTATTGTATTCAGGAAACTTCTTAGCTTTGGTTTAGTCCAGTTGTGCTGACTTCTCATGTAATGTGTGCTGTCCTTCCCTTCACCTAAGATAA
>NW_004443977.1:2955360-3000974 GCF_000243295.1 Trichechus manatus latirostris | reverse complement strand
CTCTTAAAATTCTCTCTTTATCTTTGGTTTTGGCAAGTTTGATTATAATATGTCTTGGTGACTTTCTTTTAGGATCTACCTTATGTGGGGTTTGATGAGCATCTTGGAGAGGTATCTTGTCATCTTTCACGATATCAGGGAAGTTTTCTGCCAACCAATCTTCAACAATTCTCTCTGTATTTTCTGTTATCCCCCTGTTCTGGTACTCCAATCACTCGAGTTATTCCTCTTGATAAAGTCCCACATAATTCTCAAGGTTTCTTCAATTTGTTTAATCCTTTTACCTGATTTTTCCTCAAATAAGTTGGTGTCAAGTGCTTTATCTTCAGTCTCACTAATTCTGACTTCCATTGCCTCAATTCTGCTCCTGTGACTTTCTACTGAGTTGTCTAATTGTGAAATTTTATTATTAATCTTCTGGATTTCTGATTGGTGTCTCTCTATGGATTCTTGCAGCCTGTTAAATTTGTCATTATGCTCGTCTCTAATCTTTTTAATTTCCTCTATTGTGTGTTCTGAGTTTTGCTTAATTTCTTTTCTAATTTCTTGAAGAGTTCTGTATACTAATGTTTTGTATTCTGCCTCTGGTAATTACAAGAAATTTTCCTCCTCTGGAAAATTTCTAGATTCTTTATTTTGGGAGCTTGCTGAAGCCATCATGGATTGCCTCTTTAAGTGATTTGATATTGACTGTTGTCTCCAAGCCAGCAAGAAGTTATTATATTTATTTATTTTATGTTTGCTTACTGTGTCCTAGCTTCTTGCTTTGTTTTGATATGCCCAAATAGGCTGCTCGTATGAGCTAGTTTGATTATTGGCACTTTTGAAGCTCTAATATCCTGTCACCAGGTGGTTAGAGCTGTTACTAGATATGTGAGCTGAGGAGTCTTCCCACTCCTCCTGTATGGATTCAGCTCAGGTGCCCAGGTGGATAGGCACCAAGTGTGTGGTGTAGGCTCTCACTTACAGTCCTAGACAGGCATAGGTGATTGGTGTAGGCACAGGCATCTGGCTGTAGCAAGGGGACACACTCTGAGCAAGGCAGGGGGCTGACGGCTGCCCCTGAGTGTCCAGGAGGAAGGCATGTCCCTGTTCCCGAGAGTGCGTAAGTGGGTGGTTTTTGCAGCTGGACTATGAGCAGCTAATGCTGTTGGCTGTAAGGACTGGGGGGCATCACTTATTCATGGGCCCCTATTGCAGGTGGCTAGGTGGCATGCGTGGAGCCACCAGTCCTCAGGTCCCTGATGTGGGTAGGTGAAGCCCCTGCTTAATGTGCAGAGCAGTATCAAATATCAAGAAGCTTCCACTTCACAGTTGAAACAGTTGAAGTTAGAATTCCGGGATATACCCTGTTGTACTGTGGTTATGAGGACCTACGCCATTAAAAGGGGCCCACACAAGTCCATGTAGGGGGAAAGGCACTCAAAGTCCTTGGATCCCTTATGCTTGTGCCTAGGCAAAGGAGCTGTGCCTTCCCTGGGGTCCTGGCTTAGGGGAGCCGGCAGTTTATTTTTTCCTCTGTTTGTTAATGTATTGTCTCTCCAAGGCAGTGAAAATGGCTCCATGCGCGTGACAGATCCTACTTCTGGCCCAGGGGACTTGGCAATTGCTGAAGCCAGTCCAGGACCCAGTGCAGAGCAGGAAGTAGGGAGGTAAATGGGAAAGAGGTTTTTCCCTAAGAGGGGTGTTTCTGATCTGCGTTGTAAGCCATATGCAATTACTTAACTTTCGCCGATGAGGGCTGCTTCTCACTGGTTCTGGGTGGATGTGTAGACTCTCTGGCTTGAGGTCTTTCCTGGTGCAGAAAACACACCTGCTAAGCACAGCTCCTTGCTTGCCTCACTGCTTACCCCTGAGCTGATCAGGCCTGAAGGGCTCAGGCCCTCGCCGGGTCACATCTGGCAACTCCTCGCTGCTTCCAAACCATCTCTCCCTCCCCTGCCACTCAGTCTGGTTCCTCAACTCTGCCTTTGATGTTCAGGGCCCTCAGATTGCATTGTTTTTTCAGGTCTTTGTTATAAAGGGTCCACTGGAAGCATCTGACTACCCCACCGTCTTGGCCCCATCCCCAGATTCTCTTTTTTTAGGGCAGCAATGCTCTATAGTACTGATGCACGTTTGTTGGTAGAGCCACATCTTTCCTGTAGCATATAAGTTGATGCAACCACCCTGAGACAGGTATGAGTGATGGAGGTAATATCTCTGGCAGGTTCTATTTGAGACTATTAAAATCTTTTCAGTAGCTTTATCTAGATTGTAAAGAGTTTGTTTTGTTCTTGGAGTCCAGGAGTTTTGTCTTTGAAAAAGAAATTCTCCTACCCATGTATTTTGCATCAGGTTTAGAGAATCACCTCACGTAAGATTTCCAGGTATTATCCAGCCATGATCTCTCTTCTCAAAATTTCTGGGTTTGAAAGAGAAAAGAAAGTTGTTGCTTTAATTTTTTGGCCTTGTACCTTCTTTCCCTGCTTGATCTGATACAAACTGTTACTTTATTAGAAATCTTGAAAAATTAAGACTTGGATCTTATACTCAAATTAATCTTATTATTTTGTTCCACATCAACAACTTGAAAGTTGTTTGCTATTTGGCAAGTAATTTGGCCTCTCCAGACTTTTTTTTTACCTCATTTATAAAATTAAGTATTTAAAACTCAAGTAGCTTAAGCAAAAAGGAGAATCTATTATAATGATGTCACAGTATTTCATAGATTTTGAAGACAGTATTTTTTTCTCTCTCCCTCCCTTCCTTCCTTCCTTCCATTGTGTGGTAGGGCTTTATGAGCAGTTGAAATCTGAAGTATGAAAACCATCTAACTATTGTATTTCTATCTCATGTCTATTTCTTCCTATGAATTGGCTTTGTTATCTTTCTTCATGCACTGGCTTCATCTGCTTCTCTAGTGCACATAATGGAAAACATTGCTGCCAACCAACTCCTATGCTTATATCTTCCAATTAAGGTACCTGTTATGGATTAAATTGTGTCCCACAAAAATGTGTGTCAACTTGGCTAGGCCATGATCCCCAGTATTGTGTGACTGTCCACCATTTTGTCATCTGATATGATTTCCCTATGTGTTGTAAATCCTACCTCTATGATGTTAATGAGGCATGATTAGCAGCAGTTATGTTAATGAGGCAGGACTTAGTCTACAAGGATTGGGTTGTGTCTTCAGTCAGTCTCTTTTGAGATATAAAAGAGAGAAGTGAGCAGAGAGACTGAGGGACCACATACCACCAAGAAAGCAGCTCCTGGAGCAGAGCACACCCTTTGGACCCAGGGTTTTTGCACTGAGGAGCTCCTAGATGAGGGGAAGATTGATAACAAGGACCTTCCCCCAGAACCAACAGAGAGAGAAAGCCTTTCCCTAGATCTGGCGCCCTGAATTACTTCTAGCCTCCTAAACTGTGAGAAAAATCAATTTCTCTTTGTTAAAGTTATCCACTTCTGGTATTTCTGTTATAGCAGCGCTAGATGTTTAAGACAGTTCCTGAACTAAGAATTACTTTCTTTGGTTTCTGTTCTGTAATAAATTTCCAGGAAGGAGACTGGTTTACCCTTGGATGAATTGACTGACGCAAGATGACAGCATCTTCCAACATAACCATGTCAGTACATTAGAACACGGAGAAGAGAACATTAGGGAAGTTACCAGAAAAAATGAAGTTCTGGACAGGCACAGTAGTTACCTATTACACTGCATTGTATATCCGCTCATGGAAAATGATGTTTTATTCCCTCTTCTCTTTGGAACTTTGTGGTATAAAGATAGTGATGGCAATAAAATGATGCTAATAATAGCTGTATTTATTGGGAGTGTATATCTCAGAAACTATTCTAAATACTTACATGTATAATCTTCATTACAACTTTATAAGGAAGGCATAATTATTATTGTTCCTGTAATAAGTGTGCAATAAATGTTAGTTAATAATATTGTTTTAAAAGGACTTTAATAAATTTCCTTAGAAGAGGGAGTCTCAGCTCTTAAAATTCCTAGTTTTATTTTAAATATGTTCATATTATTTTGTAGTTGAAGATGACCTACAACTGTCAAAAATAAATATGTAAAGGAGACGACCTCAGCCCAGCTGTCTGTTTCCCTGCTATTCAGTTAGGTGTCAGGCTGTAGATACTAGTGCCAAGTTGAAAAGGGTCAGAATTGAACAGGAAGGGGTTGAGTATATGTCTTGTCATCTGTTATCAAAAAGCTTTTATTTATCATCCATTTGTAGTCAGTGCTGAGCAGACTAAATTATAGAAACATAGCCTTTTACCTCAGAGATTTCACAAAACAAAGAAAATATACATGTAGGAATACTTAAGCTAATAGCATATTACCTTTCATTAATGTAACGTTCTGAGCTTAGGCAATTCCACATATGTTGTAGTATTTGATAATTTTTAAACTGTTAATATGGGGAAAATAATACATAGGCAGGATGGACCCCCCTACCCAGAATTGAATTTGAATGTTGAGACTACTGACACCACATACACACCCAGAGCGGGCATGTACAGCTAGAGGGGGGACAAAGGTTGTAAAAGCAGGTATTCTAGGTAGAGAATGATAAATATGGGGCAAAAGAAGTCAAATGTTTATTCTGCATCCAATATATTCCAGTCACTGTGTGCTTTATAATCCATTGGCTTGTGCACACTTTTACAGTTTTACAAATGAGAAATAGGAGACTCAGAGATTGGAAATTACTCAAGTCGGTATCATTTGTAATTGGTGAAGCAGGAGTTCAAACTTAAGACTTCATGATCCCATATTTTGTACTATTTCACTGTATTTTCTCCCAAATAAGGGACAAGAGTTAAAACAAAAGAAAAAAAAAGTTTAGGCTTGCAATATGGAAAAATAAAACATTTTTGTTTACAAAACCAAAGGTGACTTTTTTTTTTTTTTTAGTATTTATTATTTTCACATGCTATGAGTACCTATTTTCTCATTTATCACATTTATGAATTAGATTTATCTCCATTTTTCAGATGAGGACATTTAACCATGCCCATATACCTTGTGTACGCAGTAGAGCCATGATTCAAACTGAAGTCTGTCTAATTTCAAAATTCCTGTGATTTTCACTAATATTTTCGTACTTTAATGTATTTCCCTGTGGGTAATCAGGAGTTGGTTTTTCAGTCCTTCAGAAATATGTCGTCAGTAAAAGTCTAAATCACATTTGTTCATAATAATTTAGGCAATCATGTTTTCTCTAAATTGTAATTTTCTTTATCTGAGAATCTAAGTAAGAGGGAAATTGTCCTTATCCCATGGGGGAAAAAAATTCTTTCCTCCTGTGAATTTTCAGCTTATAACTAGGTCTTGCCCATTATAGCTTGCTCATGGCTGTCAGATGCACTCTATGGGTTAGCTCATTTAATTCATTCTCATAAGTGAATAACTTTATTGCCTTTATCTTTTTTTGTTTTAGTGCTCTGAATTCCCTCTAATTTGTCCAGTTGCCCGATATAAGGGGATAAAGTAAAGTAGTAATAATCTCATGGAAGTCATTTGTCTTCCTATTTATCTTTCCTTATATGTGTGTACAATCAACTCTCAATTATTTGCACGGCTGAAGAGGGAGCACTGCCGTGGATAATCCAAAAATCATTTACAGAAGATTTACCTTCATGATTATCTTTTGTGTAGGTGATATTCCCTACATACACTTCAACTGCACTCATGAGGGAAGCGAAGACCTGTAAATGCAGTCAGTGTCAAAGAATAGCCAGGTTATAATGGAATTTTTTTTTTTCCTGCAGATAATCCATAAAGAGAAAATAAAGAATTGAATATATAAAGTCACTCTTCAAAAATGTGTACTGTCCTCTTTGGGGTATGATATGAAAAACCAGAATTTGTGTTAAACTGTCATCCTTGGACCCTTTTCCATTTATAGATCTGTCAAGATTGAGACATGAATAAAAATCTGTGCATACCTATTTTAAAGCAGTTTCCATAATGCATTACCTATGTGATTGTGCTAACCTATTTTGCAAGGTTTCTCTGGAGTTATTTGTTCACAGTAAATGCATACTGCCTGTTAACATGTACTTGTCTTTTTAGTGTGGGCAGTCTTTTGTGTAGCCCCTTTTTATCTTCCAGTTTACATCCTCTTGACTATTTTACTGTTCCTATGTTTATGGTGCCTTCCAACTTAGTGTCATTTTTAAAATTTCGCTTGAGTGTTGTTTATTCCATTTTGTGTGTTAGTAATGAAGATACTAAAATTCAAGACATAAATCAACATTGGTGGCAGCTCACTCCTCCTACCCAAGTCTGTCTGCTGCCATTTATCATTACCCCTTGTTTACAGCTCTTTAAATCGTTTTCAAACCTTCTGAGAATAATCATCTCTGAGCCAATTTGAATTAATTTTGCAAGTCAGATTTTATGAAACACTGAATTAAATACTTTATGAAAACTTGTACTGCATTCCCTTTATCCATTAATTTTGTAATTCTATCAGAAAAAGTAATCAGGTTTGTCTGGCATGATTTGTTCTCTGTATGTCCATACTGCTCATTTATTACTCATGGGCCTTCCCTATCTTCTCTCCATGCATCGATGTTTTATCTTAATGACTTTTATTAGTTAAAACACAAATGATACTAGGTTAATTCTTGTATGATCAATCACAGAAGGGTTAGACTTGTTCATTTGTTAATCAGTAGATGTGGAGCACCTACTGCATGTGCTTCTAATGAAATCTGCATGTGAGAAATGAGCACACTTGACTCTGATGGACACATATTTTGTTGCTTAGGACCTGGGAAGGGGATTTCTGATATGTAACATTGTCTTCCTACTCTATTACACTAATCCATATATATTTATAAATGCATGCATGTATTATTTAATTATATATTCTCATTTTTCTTGCCATGTTATTATTCTTACCTGGGATACTGTTTCACATATCTTTTTTCTAACCCTTTAGATATGCCAAAATGTATCATAATCTTTCTAAAATAATCATCAAGAAAGTTGTCGCTTTTCGGGGTTTTTAAGGCTAAATGTCTGTGAATCTACTTTGTAGAAAATGACTTCTCTTATAGAAATTCGGAAGTGCTTTGAAACACTGTAGCTATTTTCTTTCATAATGATAGTCTTTAATAAAAAGCCCTGTTCTAATACCCACATATGCCATTTTACTATGCCAAACTATGCAAATGGTCTCATAAAATAATATTTTACAGTCATTTTAATTACCTAATTTCTTTGTTCAGAATATGCATTTATTACTTTAATTTTAGCATCATTTGAACAATATTGCCATATTTAACCAGCAATTAAAAGTCTCCTTGAATTTTCTCCTTGTTTCTTAAAATGAAACATAAAAATATTTCAAAGGAAATAGATATTTTATACACATATGAGTATATAAATACCTAACAATTCATAATTAAGTGAATTAGTTGGTATATATAAAATCAAAAGTCTAGAGCCAGAAGTTGTAAACATCTGTTTTTGTTTTGTTTTTATGTGAATATGACTGTAATCTCCTTACATGATAAAATTCCCTCTTTCAAGAAATCAGTGAACTTGTAGTGGTTCATGCAATGGAATGTCACTTAGAGAAAAATCATTTCTCAAATATGAAAAATCAGTTTGCTTTTTTTCTTCAAGGTATTCATCCTTTAATATTACAATTGTTCTTTGGAACCTTTGCTAGGCAGTAATACAGCCAATTCCTGGCTATAATTTAAGTCTCATAAGAAAATGACAAAATATCTTTTTAAGTCTAATGAGGGCTGAAGTTTGCCAGGTAAAATGTTTCATAATTGCCTGATGATTGCTGCCTATAAGAATTAATGTCAAATATAAAACAACCCAGAACTGAGAGATGCATAAACATACATATATTCTTAATATTTCACTGGAAATGTAATGTTATATTCAACTTCAAGCATACAATGAATTCAAATGTTTATAGAATCAGTTACAGTCAATGCCCCTTTGAAGGGCATAACCCAAAATGCTACATCTTGTTGTGTTAAAAGCAGGAGGATGAGATTCAAAGACTGTGGCTTTTGAATGAGCCTCTCTGTAGGGACTTGCATCATTTTAGTCAGTAAATTTTTTCAGACTCAAGCACAGAAGGAGATCTCGTTGGCATGCTTAACAGTAACACCAGTCAAAAGGCAAAACGAGCATTGTGATTTTGCTGGACTTCATGTGATTTGTACCTTGATAGAGCTAATGGCTTTACATGTCATCCAAAAAGAGCTTTCTATTTATTTGTTTATTTTTGTTTCCTTGTTTGTTTTTAGTGGACTAACACTCTTTCTCCTTGTATAGCATATAAACATTACAGAGGATAAAACATTCCAGAAAAGCATTACATTCAAATACACAATTCAGTTTCATCTTCCATAACCTGCATGTGGAGTTCAGTTTGGTTGATCATCGTGGCAGCAAACTCCTACCTCCCTTACCACCTCCTCCCTTTTTTTTTGGCCTCAGCAATCCATTTAAACACAGTGTTTCTGCTGAATCAACATAACCTTCAGCAGTTCTTTGAAATCCTTGCTCTGTGAGCTATGAATGTCAGGAATGTTTTATAAATTTGAGTGAGGGCTTCTGTTGTATTGATAGACGAAATGTTAGAGAGACACACAGTGTCCAATGCTGTTTGATGCATTTGCTCTAAACTGGGAGGAGAAGACTATGAAGAATATTTCAAAGAATGTTTTTAGAAACACGTTTATGTGACCTATCAAATGATGATAAAACATCTAGAAATAATATTCAATGTAAGAGGATACTTCAAAATATGTCTATTGATATGTTTTCCATATGACACATTTCACCATTTTGTCCTTTCAGAGGCGATAGGGAGGGAACCAGTGGAAAGGCTATGAATAGTTTCACAAATTAAAAGGAAATATTGAAAGCAGTTCCTGAAAAGCTTGTAATATAGTCCTACAGATAACCTTGGAATGTAAAAAATGATTTTTACTGTTTACAATTAAATAAACAATTTCTTTTTTAAGGGTCAGCCCAAAGCTGGTTAAAGATGTCCCAAATATCCAACTTTTCCAAAGTGTTGTACCACTCCATTATCTCTAACATCAACTACTCCCTCTACCCTCAGTACTCTCCCTCCCATCTTTGGGTTCTGTAATTCGCTGCAAAGTCTCAGAAAACTCGTGAACCAAACCATATAAAGGAAATGGCTCATGTGGTTGTGGAGGCTGGCAAGTCTCAAATCTGTGGGTTAGGCATAGGTTTCTCCTGACCCATGTTGCTGCGGGGGCTAATGAATCCAAATCGGCAGTTCAGACCACAAGCTGCTGACTCACAAGGCTGCAGAAGCTGGTGAACCAGGTCAGATGATAGGCCACTGGCCCAGGGGGCTGTGGAGGCCAGCAAATCACAGAATCGGCAGGTCAGACAGCAGGCCTCTGGCTTAAGTCCCAAGAACCAGATGTCAGTTGATCACAAACTGGATGTGAGATCCAGATGCACAGAGAGAGCCCTGCCAGGTCATCCACACATATACCTTAGATGCAGGCCACACCCCATGGAAAGGCAAACTTGAATAAGGGTGGAATTTGAGTCACACCCTCCTGTAAGGCTGCAACCCAAGACACACCCTACACCAATCCTGCCTTATCAACAGGTAGAAGTCAGGGTCCACAACACATAAAATGGAGGACAACCATATCATGTTGAGAATCATGGCTTAGCCAAGTTGACACATAACACCAACCATCACAGGTTCTGTATACCTTATTTGCGTAGTCCCAGTCAATCATTGTGTGTGAGTTGCAAAGACTATGGCTAGAAGGGCCATACTAAGAAATTCACTACACCGCAACCATATATTATAAAGTGAGATAAAACTCTGTTGAGGATGCATCTGCTAAATTGTGATATGTGGAGGATTTCTAATATATCTTGAACTGAGTGAACTTTGAAGCTGTGGAGCTTTTAAAAAACAAAACGTGTAAATTAACATAAAAATTATGGTCTTTGCTAGAAACACGTTTATAATGTATGGTAAACCTGAGACTAAATAAACAGTACTTAAAGTTTGTTTTTGTTTTGTTTTTAATTATAGGCCTTGTCCTTCAAAAATTCATTAAACCATCTGTCAAACGTATTATCCTTTCTTGCCTATTTTGTTTAAGTGGAAGGATACCAGATCCTTGGTAAATGTTATTATGCAAAAAGCTGATTCTCTTTATGACTGATGAGCTGAATAGAAAGTGATTATAGTTTTACAAGACTACGGGATTTAGAACAATAGTTAATGAAAAGTCCACTATATAATCCTGAGATTCATATTTGTAGGGCTGGAACTACCTTCCGTTATCCAGATAGACAAATACCAGGAAACAAAAAACAGTTGCCTTCAAGTCAATTCTGACTCATGGCGACCCCATGTGTTGCACAGTAGAACTGCACTCCATAGGGCTTTCAAGGTTGTTACCTTTCGGAAACAGATTGCCAGGCCTTTCTTTGGAGGCACCTCTAGGGGGGTTCAAACTGCTAACCTTTTGGTTAGTAGTAGAGCACTTAAGCATCTGCATCACCCAGGCCACTGGATAGATAGGTAGATAGACAGACAGACGATAGATAACATAAATAAAATAGATAATTTTATACTCTCAAAGAATCAAGACATGGGAAATTTGAACCCAAATTTAAAAGGTGCCAAAAAATGTTATGTTCGTATATGTATGTTCCTTGCTTTTGTTTATATACTATGCAAAATATTATTTTTTAAGTTTTAAAAGTGGCTGGGTGGTGCAATTGGTTAACACACTTGACTGTTAACTAAAAGGTTCAAGGTTCAAGTCCACCCAGAGGCCCCCTGGAAGAACAGCCTAGTGATCTACTTCTGAAAAATCAGCCCATCGAAAACCCTAAGGAGTACAGTTCTACTCTGACATACAGGGGTTGCCAGTACTCAGAACTGACTCAAGGCAACTAGTAGGGTATACAAAGTTCTTTAGAGGATACAAAGACACATTGCCTAACCTAAAGCTTATGTGATGATGGTGATTTTCTTTATGATTAATAGTACCATCTAAGTTTGTTACATTTTCTCCTTAAACAATTAAGTTTTTGAAATAGAGATTATTTAAAAAAATAAAATAAAGGGTTGATCAGTCAGCAAAATGAATACAGAACTTAATTATTAAAGGCATAAACATCTCAGGTCATTTTCTTAGGAACCCAGCTGGTATTTGGTAGGATGAATCTTTGTTCCTTTGTCTCAGCTAGTTAATTCATTGGACTTGCTAATTGTATTAGCGAGGTCATAAACTTTTCTTTTTGTAGAGTTATTAAGAATTACAATAATAATACAGATGTATTACAAATAGATACATTAGGGGGGATTTGGCAATATCTCTTAAAAATGAGATCTTTATGTTCTATGACCTAATAAAATACATACACACGTACACCTAGATGTAGATATACATACACACACATATATATAAGAAGTTATATATTTATTAAATTTTTATAAGAGCATTATATATAATAGCAAAAAAAGGAGGGAACACAAAGGTTCACCAATAATGGTAAAATAAACTACACTCTATACATATAGTTCAATACAATGAAATCATGAAAAAGAATGAAGTAGATCTATAAATACTGACATGGATCTATCTCCACTGTATATTAAGTTAAAAAATAAGTTATAAAACAATATGTATATATGAGTCCATTTGTATAAAATTAATAGTAGTAATACTATTAGTATTTTAAATATATTAGTTTTAGTATATTAATATTTATAAATACACCACTATTTGTAAGCAGATCAAATACAATATTGGAGTAATGTACACCTAGTTGTGAATGCTGGTTGTCTTTGGAAATAAGAGTTCTGGATGTTTTTTAACATTCCTTTTGCTGCATTTTGCTAATGCTCAAAATGTGCACAATGAACTTACAGTACCATTGTAATAATAAAAATTAAAAGACAACCAAACCTGTTGCCATCGAGTCGATTCTGACCCATAGTGACGCTATCGGACAGAGTAGAAATGCCGCATAGAGTTTCAAGGAGTGCCTAGTGGATTTGAACTGCCAACCTTTTGGTTAGCAGCCGTAGCTCTTAACCGCTACGCCACCAGGGTTTCCTAATTAATTATGTGTGTGTGTATTTTAACATGCTTTCTGACCTTCCTTCGATGCAAAGATAATTTTTGAGTTCAATAAATTTTGTCTTTTGTTACTACTGTCATGATTAATTTAGTGCAAAATATGCATTAAAATTTTTTTTTCAATAACAGGAAATGATCTGCACTGTTTCATTTGGAATAGCTGTCCCCATTTACAAAGATGATGCACAATATCAAAAAATTCTGTTCAGGACTACAGGTGTATTTATGGCAATAAACCAACCCAAAGGAAAAATACTTTTGTGGTATTAGAAAATTAAGACGCATATTTTTGGTAATGTAAAATTAGAAGTTATAACTTTGGTAATTAGTCATTGTGTAATGAGGTTTATTATTATTATTTTTTTAACCAATGTTTAAGGAATGCATTCCCTTACACCGCTGGTTTGTTAGAGCAGCATTTGCAAACTCTAGAATCTGATTTTTATTAGAGGATTTCTTTCCTCTTCCTTAAAATGTCAGCAGGCCTATCCTTTTCCAGCAAAATTACAGATTTCTTTAGAATAAATAGATCATTTACATCTTCCATTAACCAACAAGAAAACATAAGTATCTAAGAACTTGAAGTTTGGAATCAACTAATCTAGCTATGAATATTGCCTTGGTAGCCTACAAATTGTGAGAATTTCTTCAAATTATTTAATCTCTCCAGGCCTTGAATTTATCAAATGACGAGTCAATTCTGACTCATAACAATGCTATAGGACAGAGTAGAACTGCCTCATAGGGTTTTCTAGGCTGCACTCTTAATGGAGTAGATCCCCAGGTCTTTTCTCCCGCTGAGTGGCTGATGGGTTTGAACCACCTGCCTTTCAGTTAGCAGCTGAGTGTTTAACCATTGCATTACCAGGGCTCCTTAGTACCTATATACCTATTGTATAAATACTAGAAAATTAATACATACAATATGCCTAGAATACTGTCTGGCACATAGGAAGCATTCATTAATATTAATTATTACTATTGCATAAATAAGTAAACATATATATATATTACCTGATACATATAGAAATTAATAAATATTAATATGATTTTTATTGTTACATTATTATTATTGTTACTTATTAAGAGATATGAGAATGTATTATATAATACCTAGGAAAAAGAACAAAAACACAGGAAGCAGAATAAAAGTGAAGAGAAATGAAAAAGTAGAGAAAAAGATTTCTCTGTATGGAGCCTTGAAGTTCCCTGAAGCATGAGTAGCCAAAGACAGGGCTCCAACCAAAGTAAGAGACAGTTTAATAGGAAGGATCCAAAGAGAAAGCTGGGAAGAAACTACAGAGGACAAAGGACTGGTGAGAGGGACAAACTAAAATAGAAATCTAGGCACCTATGATTTGTCAACTATTGTAGACTTCCTGAGTTGTGAGCTATCTGTAAGATACGATGCTACTATAGGTTTGCTTATAATGTCCTAGCTCCCTCAGAGGGTTTAGTTTGTCTTTCCATTTCCCTTTCTTTTTCATTTATATATTTCAACTAGATCACTATCTCATAATATTCTTTTTTTTATTGTATTTTAGATGAAGGTTTACTGAACACATAGATTCTCATTAAACAGTTAGTACACATACTGTTTTATGACAATGGTTAACAACCCCAAGACATGTCAACACTCTCCCTTCTCAACCTTGGGTTCCCTGTGACCAGCTTTCCTGTCCCCTCCTGCTTTCTAGTCTTTGTGCCTGGACTGTTGTGCCCCGTTAGTCTCATTTTGTTTTTTGGGGCTGTCTAATCTTTGGCTGAAGGGTGAACCTCGGGAATGACTTCATTACAGAGCTAAAAGGGTGTGTGGGGGCCATACTCTCGGGGTTTCTCCAGTCTCTGTCAGGCAATCACATTATATTCTAATTATTTGTTTACCTTTCTGTGTCTCCCACTAAACCACAAAGAAGTTTGTGGGGAAGATATTCCACTTCATTAATTTCCTGCTATCTAGCGTAGACTAGTTACTGCTTAAAATAGGCACTTAATACTGCTGGGTTGAATTGAACTGATTTGATCTCCTTTATCATATGTTAAAATCAAATAGGGAAAAACATCTGTCATATTCATTTCTATTTCTCTCATGATCTAACACTTTACTCTTTACATGGAAGACACTTGAAAAATTAATAATTAAAAAATTATCCAAAAGTTCAAGTAATTAAGTCTGAAATATAGAATATTTTAAAATAATGATTTACTAATTCTAAATGTAAATTTTGATTTGAATTCGATTGATAGAGCCTAATAAGATATATCCTTTCAGAAATCTTTTTTAGAAAATGCTTTAATTAAATGAGATGTTACGTTCATTATTAATAAACTAGTTGATGGGTAAATAAAATATTTTTATTCTTTTGATGTTTGTTTTCTTTAGCAGTTTAGTCACTCATTCTAAATTCTGCTTTTGCTGTTATTTTGTCTCAGTAAACTCACTGATAGAATAAATTTAAAACTCTCTAGTTAAGATTGGAGCCCTGGTAGCACAGTGGTTAAAGCGCTCGGCTGCCAACCAAAAGGTCAGTGGTTCAAACCCACCAGCTGCTCTGAGAGACGGAGATGTGCCAGTCAGCTTCCATAAAGATTTACAGCCTTGGAAACCCTATGGGGCAGTTCTACTCTATCCTATAGGGTCACTATGAGTCGGAATCGATTTAACAGCAATGAACTTTTTTTTTTAATTTAATTAAGATTATGAGTAAATTAAAACACATCCCTAGCAAACCTGATGAGGTATTACTACAAATGAAGTAACAGAGGGAATCAAAATGTCTGAAACTTTAATTTTCATGTGTATAACAGGTTTATTTGTGCTCTTGTCCATTTTCAACTGAGGATAACTTTTCACAGGTAACCTTGGCAGTAAAATTCAAAAATAAATAACAATACACTGTAAATGATTTCTTAGTAAGCCCCCATTATTGCCACATCAATATTTTGTCCTTCAATTCAGTTAACTCTAATGAGCATTGTATAAAACCAACAAAAATAATCTATTTGTCTACATCAAGAAATATATAAAGTATACTTAAGAAGCAGAGAACTCAATTTTATCTTTTTATCTTACCTTGTATTATATAAGCTAATTTGTTTAGTTTTTTTCTTATCTATTGCCTCTGCAATATATCACCTACAATGCAAATAAGATGAAGTCTAATGTAATATTCTCTTCAGATGAACTAGCCATTCTACAAAATGCTGAGGTCATTTAGTAAAAAATATCTAACATATAATTAATGCAATAATTGTATAATTTTAATCCTCTTTTCATCCAAGTTGCACTGTGCCATTATAGTACAGGTATTAAATATTATATTCCAATGTCTCAAGACACTTATCACATAAAGATGTCCTCAATAGACTATACTAATTAAAGCATTCTTGCAAAATAAATGTAGCTTGTCTTGTGCATGAGAATTGGATTAACTAAAGCCATTAATTAGGGCTTCTTTAAAAAAAAACTTATAGAATAATTTTCTAGGCATAGAACTTTAATTTTTACCAATCTTAAGAAAATTTTAACTTGTTTTATGCTCATTTTTCATTGTGTCTGAAGAGAGAAATAGATGTATTGTGGTGAAAAGAGACCTATAATTAAAGTTAAAGCTTGGATTTGAATCTTAACTCTACAATCTATTACCTAGAAACTTGAAAAAGTTAGCACTGTCCTCATGTGAAATATTTAAGATATCCAGAAATTGCCAGTACCCCGTGACCAGCCATTTTCTAACAAGGTGTAGAGGATAATTTGGTGAGAAGAGAGGAGACTAAAGCACTGGGTGAATGGTTGGGCCAAGTTCACAATTCATGAAACTTACAGCCTTTTAAACACCCGTGAGCCGCTTAAAAATACAGATTCCCAGGACTCTCCCCAGAACCTCTAAATCAATTTCTAGGTGTGACAGAACGTGAATTTGATAAGCACAGCATCAAATGGACCCTGAACTATCCTTCCAAATCTAATGTTCTATAATTCTATGAGTATTCATCACTCTGTAAAACAGAGGCAAGTGTTACTGTCCCAGGTTGTTGGGGACATGGACTAAAATAGTTTTTGTCAAAGTAGGTAGTAAACTGTTAAGTGCTATATCACTTTTTAAGTATTACATTTTTTTAAGTACAAATTGAAGCAGTAACATTCAAAACTTTTAAAATTTGTTTACGAGTATTTTTATCTTTCACTAAATATGCTGAAGAAATAGATAAGGGATTCACATATCAAGAATTACACTGAATGTAAATTACTCTTCTATGAATTATGAGCCAATCTTTAGATTAATTCTTACTTGTACGAGCATCTTTGTTTAGTGTTTCCTAAAAGCAATAATTTAAGCAGCTTATTTTGACACATTACAAATCTAGTTAGTTGTCTTGATACAACTGGAATTTACCAAGCAACTCTTCATTGTTTCTAGGGAGTTTGATTTGTGCCTCTGCATTTTTGCAGAGCCAACATTGGCTACATCTAAAAGCTTGAAAAGGCAAATCAAGGCCAAACTAAGTCTCTGCAGAATATTTGCCTATCCCATTTTATTCATACTAGACTTCAGGTAGAATACTCATAAGCCAACAGACAATTCCATGTATACTTTCTTGGTCAGGTCAGAATTTACATATTACCCTTTGCTCACAAGCTGAAAATGTGAGGAGTTCTTTCTCAGTTATTTTAAAAGTCCAGGGCATCACCAGGATGCATGTTTGTCTGCTGTATTAGACCAAAACTTATCTTCATCAAAGCAATGTGTTATGTACCTTTTCACATATTGGAATTTCCAAAAAAATGTATTTCTAGACATTAGTAAATTGTTGAATGTAGAAAAAATAATCATGCTTAGATTGTGTAAGTTCAGCTGCTATCTCTTTAACTTACTTGTTCATGTCTGATGACTTTTGTGGTAAAGTAGATGTTGTCTGCTTTCCCTCCATATCCGCTCACCACCCATCTACACTCCACTCTGTGCGCCAGAACATTTTTCTCTGTGGACAACATTAAAGGGATTCCTTGCCTTCTGACTTCCAGCTGTGTTTAGCCAGTGAGAGGTGCTAGCAGGAGAATGAGAACTACTATTTATTCTCTGACTCCCTCGCTCCAAGATGGCCACGTGGGGCTGCTTCACAGCTCTCTTGAGGCGGATGTCTTCCTCCTCTTTCACCTGTAGGTCAAGGGATGTGAATGGCTACCAGCTGCTAGCTCTAGGATACTCTGCTATTCCTTGTGATTTTCCTTACATTTGCCCATAACCTAATTAATAATCTCTTTATTAAACTATTCTCAATTTCCTAGCATGTGACTTCTTTTCCCCGCTAGGACTCTGATAAAGAGGGCCATGCTTATCCAAGGTTTGTTTTCTTTTTGGCATTAAGGATACGATTTTACTTTTCATCAGTCATTATTTGCATCTTGGATGAATGTAACACAATGCCTTTAGTAAAGACATCACTAAGTATTTGGCTTGACACTGCAGGTTTTATCCTCCCTAAGGTAAAACACTACTCCTGAATCATTCTGAATTCGTGGAAAGATCACTGGATTTAGAAACAGGTCTTCTGGGTTCTAGTCCTGGTTTTTTGTAAATAATTGGGGTAGACACTTCGCCTTTCTGGATCTCAGTTTTCTCCTTTTTAAAGTGACAAGGATTGATTTATGTCTTATCAATTTTGTATGATGTATTATTTTAGCCATAGTGTTCTGTGAACATTGTGATGTGTAAGGCATCCTAGATCACTGTTAAGATTTAATTTAAAATTAACTTTCAACAATGGATTGATTAGCCTCATAACTGGACTCCCTTTTCCACTCTAGCTATGCCTTCCTTATAAAGTAATTTTACTTATTAAAATGCAAACCTAATCACATCACCCACCTCTACCATTGACACACATGCATCTTAAAACCCTGAAGTGACTTCGATTGCTCTTGAGATAAAGATTAAAATGTATAATATAGACGTTGGTATGGCCAGTAGGTCCTTTCACAGCTTGGCTCCAGCCTGTTTCTCCTGTCTTCTCTCACACTGGACTCAGTGTGCTTTCTTTTTTTTCTTTCCCCACCAATTCTCTGTACTTGTGCTCCCTCTGCCTAGAAAATTTCTCACTTCCTTAAACCTTTTACCTAGTCAGTCTTTACGCAATTGTGAATTCAGTTCATTCATTATTTTCTCAAAGAAATCTTTCTCAAGCCTCAGTCTTTTTTTTTTTTTAGTGTTTACATAGATCAATATTTCTTTGCTTCTTAGCAATTTTCTCAACTTCTAAATACACACTTGTTTGCGTAACTATGTAATTAAACTCCCTTCCTCTAATAAACTTCACACTGTATGAACCAGGGGCTTTCTTTTTTCTCACCATTACATCCCCACCATAGACTGGGCACATACTAGTCACATATTAAGTAGATGTTGAATTGAATGTTTGAATAAATGAATCAGGGCAGCAAAAGCTAGGAATGGGAACTGAAATTAAGTAGAAGTGGGAGTCCATGAAAACTTCTGCTATTTATTGTAATGAGATTGACTAGCACATTTAAAATAATTCTGCAATATTCTAATATTTATGTGAATGAATCCTTACTGCTAAGCCCTCTTTCTTGTGTTGGTAAGCATATAACCTTCAGAGAACTCATCCCAGAAATGTCCCCTCTTCCGTCTTCTACACTTAGAGTTCTACACTATGCTGTAACAGCTCAAGTTGTCAGGGGAGAGAATAAATTGTGAGAATTTGTGAATTTAGATATTTGGATATAGAGAATTTTCTTTATTCCATTATAGTGCCTATCATTTGCCTTGCCACCATAATATCTAGAGCAGGGTGACTTGGTATATTTTAATGAATTTACACAAGATTTATTCACCTAAGATACGATGTTGTTGTTAGTAGCTGTTGAGTTGGTTCTGACTCACAGTAACCCTATGTACAATAGAACGAAAGAAACACGCCCAGTCCTGGACCATCCTCACAATCATTGATGTTTGAGCTTGTTTTTAAAGCCACCGTATCAATCCATTTCATCGAGGGTATGCCTCTTTTTTGCTGACCCTCTACCTTACCAAGCTTGATGTCCTTCTCCAGGGACTGGTCCCTGCTGATAACATGTCCAAAGTACGTGAGGCAAAATCTCGCCATCCTCGCTTCCAAGGAGCATTCTGGCTATATTTATTCCAAGACAAATTTGTTCGTTCTTCTGGCAGTTCACGGTATATTGAATATTCCTCGCCAACACCATAATTCAAAGGCATCAATTCTTCTTCGGTCTTCCTTATTCATTGTCCAACTTTCAAATGCATGTGAGGCGACTGAAAATACCATGGCTTGACTCAGGTGCACCTTAGTACTCAAAGTGACATCTATGCTTTTCAACACTTTAAAGAGGACTTTTGCAGATTTGCCCAATGCAGTATGTCATTTGAGTTCTTGACTGCTGCTTCCATGAGTGTTGATTATGGATCCAAGGAAGATGAAATCCTTCACAACGTCAGTCTTTTCTCCATTTATCACTATGTCAGTTATCGATCCAGAGGTGAGGATTTTTGTTTTCTTTATGTTGAGGCGTAATCCATACTGAAGGCTATAGTCTTTAATCTTCATCAGTAAGTGCTTCAAGTCTGCTTCACTTTCAGCAAGCAAGGTGTGTCATCTGCATATCTAAGATAAAACATCATAAAAATATCTATAGTAATAATCTCTTAATTCCAGGTGATGGTGATGCTATCCATTAAGTTTAGTAGAATTAGACTAAGGTTACAACTTTCATACTCATTCATTCACTGTCCTTTTGATCTGAATACACACTTTTGAAAGTCGCCACCTAGAAAAATACCAATGACAGCAAAATTTGGAGTTAGACATAATTTGAATGTAAACTTCACCGTTTTGCTAGCTACATGAGAGTAGACAGAATATTTAATTTCCCTGAGCCTTAGTTCCCCCTCTGTAAAATTCAGATACCAATACCTACTTCATAATGTTGCTGAGAGGATTAAATACAATAATTGTTAAAAAGCAACTGTTTGGTTGGCACATAGGAGGCCTTCAGTAGATGTCCATTGTCTTCATTAACAAGCTCCAACCAAACGAAGTGAGTTGCCTAAGCTAGCAAAATATATGTGCCTTTCCAAACTATGAATCAAATTACTGAGAAAAATATATTTAGCCAATGTAGGCAAGTACTTCAGATGTCATGTTTCATCATAATAGCCTTATAACAACAGAAAACTGTTGTTATGACAAAAACCAAAGAGACAAATGACATACTTTGTGAGTCTAGCGTTCTTCTTTCTCATGAATAAGTATTTTGATTGAACATTATCTAAAACTACACACTTTAATTCAATAGTTTATAGCTTTTAATTATTTCAACAGTGATGGGAGATTATTGTCTTTTGTACACAGAAATTGCATTCCTACAGTTGTTACCATCTGAGTACGCAAATGTTCCTGAAAACCTTGAGACTTTACTGTCTTGTAACTGTACTCTTTGATTAGTGTCTATGGCCACATTTTTCAGGATCTGCCTCTGTTTATGGCTCTTTGAATTGTGTCCCAGAAATCAATGAATATTGATTTAAACTGTTTCAAGTGTGTGTTTTTTTCTTTTTTTGCATTTCTTCTGTCAGAGTTAACTGAAGTTGTGTCACATTGATACAGAGGTCAGAAATTGCTTAGAAATCTAGGTATGGATCAACCCATATAGATCTTCATTCAAGAAATATATTTATAGCAAGTGTGTTTATATATGCCAAGAAATGGCCAACATGATAGACAAAGTTATAGATTTCCAAAGAACCTATGTCTAGTGGGGTCTTCCTGTTCAAAACCTGTGGAATAGAGTACAGTTAAGTTGAAGTAAGTGACATGGTCAATAATGCACAGCTTACTATTGTCAGAGTCAAGTCATCACACTGAATTCTTGTTGCTGTTAAATTATCTAGAATTTCATTAAAACCAAAAGTAGATATAATTTTGAAAGCAAAATTTGATAATAATAATTTATATATAACTTAGTTTATAATAGAGAAAAAATGAAGCAGATTCAGTTATCCTTATAGTATAAAAAAGGAAGATGAAATGACAATATGATTCTTAAATATGAATAAGGAAATATAATTTTTTACAGAGTAAGAGGACCAAATATACAACTGTTGATATGACTAATTTCTAAAAACCAACAAATATTGAAATCAACTTAAAAACTGGAAGTTTAAAGAAAGAACACAAAATATCAGAAACTAGTATAATTTGATGGGATTTCTAAATTAGGAAAATGACAAAATACAGAAATGCATTGTCTTAATTATCTAGTGCTGCTATAACAGAAATACTACAAATGGGTAGTTTTAACAAACAGAAATTTATTTTCTCACAGTGTAGGAGGCTAGAAGGCTGAATTCAGGGGACCAGCACTAGGGGAAGGCTTTCTCTCTGTCAGCTCTGGAGGAAGGCCCTTGTCTCTTCAGCTTCTGCTTCCTGGTTCCTTGGAGATCTCCATGTGTCTTGGCATCTGTCTTACCCCATTTCTCTTCTGCTAGCTTGTTTAATCTCTTTTATATCTCAAAAGAGATTGACTTAAGACACACCCTACACTAATCTTGCCTCATTAATATAACAAAGACAAGCAGTTCTCAAATGGCATTATAACCACAGGCATAGAGGTTAGGATTTACAACACATATTTTTGGGGGACATAATTCAGTCCATAATATTCCACCATTCCCCCTCCAAAATTTGTGTCCTTGCCACATGCAAAACACATTCACCCCTTCACATTATCCCAAATGTCTTAAATAAACTCCAAGTCCAAAATCTCATCTTCTGAATCATCGAAATCAAATATGGGTGAGACTTTAGGCATATTCCATCCTGGGGCAAAATTCCTCTTCATCTGTCAACCTGTGAAATGTAGAATGCAAGTTATCCGTTTCCAAAGTATAACAG
Source organism: Trichechus manatus latirostris (assembly GCF_000243295.1). Lineage (NCBI taxonomy): Eukaryota > Metazoa > Chordata > Mammalia > Sirenia > Trichechidae > Trichechus > Trichechus manatus. The sequence goes on along the minus strand of NW_004443977.1, from coordinate 2,978,894 downwards.
CAGAACAAGCACAAGGTAGACATTTCCATTACAAATGGAAGAAATTGGAGAAAAAGAAGAGATAACAAGCACCAAGCAAGTCCAAAACCCAGCAGAACAAGTTGCATTAGTTCTCAAGTCTTGAAAATAATCATCTCTTGTCTGAGATCATTTGGGAAATAGCTCTGCCCTCTAGGCTCTGAGTGTTGGCCATGCCCTCTGAATTATATGTGGAGACCCTTCGGTCTTGGACTTCATCTCTGCCTTCAAGGCCCCCTGGGACAGCAACTCTGCTCCCTCAGCTTTGGGCGGCCCCATTCTCTCAGTCCATCTGAGTGGCAACCCTCCCCACCCCCAACCTCAGCAGGCCCTGTTCTTCTGCCCCTTGGGCATCACAGCCCCATCCCCTCAACTTTGGGCAGTGGCCTCATCCCCCTGATATATCTTAATGGCAGCCCCACACTCCAGAACCAAGTTGGTGAAGATCTGACTCTTTGAAACCTAAGTGTCTGTGGCCCTGCACGTTGAAATAGAGAAGACCCTGCTTCTTATGCTCCTTCCAAAAGTTCTGCTGATCTGCCAGGTGCTCCAGGGATGCTCATTTTATTTTCTTGGTGGACAACAGATGTAGCTCCTTTGGCCTGTTTTTTGCCTGTAGAATTCCAAGAGACAGACAGTGTTCTCTCCTTTTGTTCTTTCTTTGTCCCTTCAGTCTAAGCTGATGGGTTTTCTGCTGTGGTAGTTGGTAAGATCCATCAGTCACAGGCTGTATCTCTTTAACAAAGGATTGTGTAGCCATGTCCTTGTGAACGTTCTAGGACAGATGTCCTTAGTTTGTACAACAGAATTTTCCGGTGTTTTAAGTTCTGTTTTCATTTCACACAGTTCATTTTTAAGTCCATCTTCCTTTCACATTTTAGTATAAGTGGCAAGGAGAAACCACATGACCCCTTTAAGATCTTGCTTAGATATCTCATCAGCCAAATATCCAAGTTCATCACTTGTAAGTTCTACGTTCTACAAAACATTTGAACCATAATTCAGACAAGTTCTTTGCTACTGCATAAAAAATATTACCCTTCCTCAATTGTCCAATCACATGTTCATCATTTTCTTTTAAAGCCTCATCAGAAGCACATTTAACCTCCAAATTTCTAGCAACATTCTGTTGCAGGTGCCTTATGTATTCTCTAAGATGATAGAGACTTTCTGTATAGCTCTCCTCACTTCTTTCTGAGCCCTCACCAGACTTGCATTTGACATCCATAATTCTACCAACAGTCTCACCAAGGCAATCTGGGCTTTACTGTTAGACACCTTAAAAGTCTTCCAGTTTCTACCCATACCAATTACCAAATTCCAAATTACCCAATTCCAAAACTGCTTCCACATTTTAGGTATCTGTTAGAACAGCACCCCGCTCTTCCGATACCAAATTCTGTCTTAGTTATCTAGTGCTACTATAACAGAAATACCACAGATGAGTGGTTTTAATAAACAGAAATTTATTTTCTCACAGTTTAGGAGGCTAGAAGTCTGAATTCAGGGTACTAGCGCTAGGGGAAGGCTTTCTGTCAACTCTGGAGGAAGGTCTTTTTCTCTTCAGCTTCTGCTTCCTGGTTCCGTGGAGATCTCGATGTGTCTTGGCTTCTGTCTTACCCCATCTCTTCTCTGCTTGCTCGTTTAATCTCTTTTATATCTCAAAAGAGATTGACTCAAGACACACCCTACCTTAATCCTGCGTCATTAACATAACAAAGACAACCCATTCCCAAATAAGATTATAACCACAGGAATAGAGGTTAGGATTTTCAATGTGTATTTTTGGGGGACATAAATAAGTCCATAATATACAATGGGCTAATCATAATAAAAATATGGAAGGTCTTTAAAATATAGTGTTATAAGAACTTTTATTTATTTATTTTTTATTATTTTGGTACATTTCTTATGTCTTGAGATTACTCTCATTTCCTTCATTATTAAAAAAATAATAATTTGTTTGGAAATTTCCTTAAAGTCAGAGGTATCAAGTGGCAACTTTTTTTTATGTTAGACTTGTAAACTTCATGCATGTTTGCTTTTAATTTTTGAGATCAGCTGTATTGTAAAAGAAAAAATAATGTCACATCTTCAGAACAGGAATAGTTCTCCAATTTCCTATATGAACTAGATAGTTGTTAGCATAGTACTGTTGATATATCTCTTAGAAACAGTCCTACCTTAGGTTAATAAGCATGTTTTCAGTATCTGCAAAATATTATTTTTCTTAAAACAGCTTTCTTGAGACATAATTCACATACAATTCATGCACTAAACTACACAATTCAATTTTTTAAAGTTTGTTAAAAAGTTGTACAATCATCAGCATAATGTAATTTTTGAATATTTTCATCCTCCCTAAAAGAAACCCCATTAGCAGTTGGTATGAATTGAATTGTGTTCCCCTAAAATATGTGTTGTAAATCCTAACCTTTATACCTGTGGTTATAATCCCATTTAGGAATGGGTTTTCTTTGTTTTGTTAATGAGACAATATTAATGTAGAGCCTGTCTTAAATCAATCTTTTTTGAGACATAAAAGTTGCAGATTGAGCAAGCAACCAAGCAAGCAAGCAGGGTTGGGGGAAGATAGATGCCATGCCACATGAAAATCTCCAAGGAGCCAACGAATAGGAGCTGAAAAGAGACAAGGACCTTCCCTCGAGTGGACAGAAGAGAGAGAGCCTTCCTCTAGAGCTGGCACACTGATTTCAAACTTCTAGCCTCCTAAACTGTGAGAAAATAAATTTGTAATTGTTTAAACCACCCATCTACTTGTGGTATTTCTGTTATAGCAGCATTAGGTAACTAAGACAGCAGTCAATTCCCATTCTTTTTCTGTATCCCAACCCTCGGCTCTGAGTAACCCCTAGCCCACTTTCTGTATTTCTACATTTGCCTATTCTGAACATTTCATATAAATTTAATCAGATAATATGCAGTTCTATATGACTGACCTTTTTCACCCAGTATAATGTTTTTATGGTTTATCCATGTTATAGAATGTATCAGTATTTTATTTATATTATTATTGAATAATATTTCGTTGTATGGCTATACCACATTTTATTCATCCAGTTGTCAGTTTATGTGTTGTTTCCAATGTTTAGCTCTCTCCAACTATTATTGTTGAATTGTTTATTTCTCCCTTCTATTCTGTCAGTTTTTGCTTCATATCTTTTGGAGCTGTGCTGTGAGGTGCATATATGTTTATTATGGTTATATATTCCTTATGGATTGACTTTTATCATTATAAATGTTCTTCTTTACCCTACTAGAATTTTTCTTTTTTAAAGTTATTTTGTCTGATATTAATATACCTACTCCAGCTCTCTTATGCTTGTTGTTTTCCTGTTGTTTGTATGTTTTTCCATGCTTTTACTTTGTACATATTTGTGCCTTTGACTCTAAAGTGTTCTGTAGACAGTAGATAGTTAGCTCTTGTTTCCTTGTTTGTTTTTATTTAGTCTATCTTGCCTTTTGATTAAATTGTTTAATCCATTCACATTTACTGTTATTATTGATATGGTTGGATTTGTATTTGCCATTTCATTTTTGTTTTCTATATTTCTCATGTGTATTTTGTTCATCTATACCTCCTTTATTGTCTTTATTGTGTTCAGTAAATAATTTCTAGCATAAAAGTCTAATTTTTTAATTATATTTTTGAGTTATATTCATAGTGCTTGTTCTAGGACTTATGATATGCATCATAACATGAGAATTGACTTCAGATTTATGCTGACTAGTTCTAGTGAAATACAGAGACTTTACTATTATATAGCTTTATTCTCTCCATTTTTGTGCTTACTGTTACACGTATTACATCTACATATGCTACAAAACCACTGATACTTTATAATTATTACTCTCTGTAATCTTATATATTTTCACTAAGCTAAGAGAAAAAAGGAAAACAAGTGCATATTTATATAAGCCCTCTATTTTCCCTTTCTAGTTTTCTTATTTTGTTCCTGTGAATTTCAGCTATCTGGTATAGTTTTCTTATGCTAATACAACTTTGTTCCCTCCCACCTACTTTTTTTCTTTTTTTGTCAGATATATTACATTTATGTATGTATAGGCCAATTAATACAGTGGTTTGTTTTATGCAGTTGCTTTATAAATCAGTCCAGAGAAGAAAGGAAAGGAAATATGCAAATAAACTGTCTTTTGTAATTACCACACGATTACCTTTATTAGCACTCTTTCTTTTTTTCATGAGGATTTGAATTATTGTCTGGTATCACTTGCTTTCAGCCTGAAGAACTTCTTTTAGTGTTTCTTATAAAGCAACAAATTCAATTTTTTTGTTTTTCTGAGAATATATTTTTACCTCCTTTTTAAAGATCATTTTGCTATATATAAGATTCTTGTTTTACAATTTCCTTTTGTCTTTGATTTTCAATATTTTGACTGTGATAAGTCTGGGTGTGAATCTCTGCACTTATTCTACTTGCAGTTTGTTGAGTTTGGTTGACATGTAGACTAATTTTTTATTTTTTTAAAATAAATCTGAGATATTTTCAGCCATTATTTCCTTAAATATTTTTTTGTTCTCTCTTCTCTCCTTATACTGATGCTGTTAACAGTGTTAACACATTTACTGAGGCTCTGACCATATTTCATTTCATTTTTCTTTCTGTCTGATTGCATGATGTTTACTAATCTGTGTTCAAGATCACTGATTCTTTCTTCTGCCACCTTAAATCTACTGTGGGCATCATCTATTTAATTTTCACTTTGGTTATTACACTTTTAACTGCAGAATTTCCATTTGATTCTTTTTAATAATTTCCATCTATTTATTGACGTTGGCATCATATCTCTCTGTAATTCTTTTAAGCATGGTTTCTTTTATTTCTTTGTCAGCTAAGTCCACCATCTGGGCCCCTTCAAAGACCCTATTTCCTGCTTTGTTTTTTCTGTGTATGTGTTACCCTTTTTTCTTTCTTTATATATCTCATGTACTTTTTACTGAACATGAATTTATAGATAATATATTGTAGCAACTCTGAATTCTAATCTCTCCCCACCAAAGGGGTTATTATTGTTGTTTGCTTGTCTTTTGTTTGTTTAGTGACCTATCTGAACTAATTCTGTGAAGTAAATTTCCCTCTCATTATACATCCTCTGATATGTCTGCTCAGATTTTTTTGCTTGTTTTTATCTTCTAGCCTGAATATCTAGGGATTGAGCATGGGTCTGCATAAGCCACTTATTGGTCAAAGGTTGTGTTTAAACCTCCTTAGGCAGTTAGATTTTTACCCTTTACTGTTGGATATATGTATCGCTTGAAAGTTGCTATCACAGTTCAGGCAGTTCACAATTTTCTACCCCACATTTAGCCAGAGAGTAGTAGCTTTGAGGTTTCCTCTCTGATCATTCCTGAGAGGGCACAGCCTTGGGCATGTACATATTCTTCCAGACTGACAGGGCGATTGTGATATTAATTTTAAAACTGGCTTCCTAGGAGTTTCCTTAGGTTAGAGTAGCTTATTGTTTGGGCAGTGTTTGGTCAGAGGTTGTGTGTTAAGTCCCTTGTGCGAGTGAGGCCTCCACCCTGTGTTGATGGGTTTGTGTGCAATTTACAGAATGATTTCAAGACTGTTCTATGTCTTACTCTGATTGCTCCTAAGTAGGTGCAGCCTAGTTCATAAATGTAACCTTCCTAGCCCTCAGTTTGACACTGATCCCAGGAGGCCTCTTCTATGCTGTCTATCTTCTACCTTATGTCTATTAAACTTCTCTGTACTCTACTATTTCGTTTGTATCATAGCTACAAGCCTCTTTATCGCTGTCTACCAAGATTCCCATTGTTTTTGACAACATTTTAGGCATAGAGTTCTCCATTCTCTGATCCAAATGAAGTTAGTCTCCTCAGGAAGATATATGGAGCTTTTCATTCGTATGGCCTTCCTTTCCCTCTTGGCAGGATCTCTGTGTCACTGCACTGGAGCTTGGGGAGCAGACCTGCTTTTCCCAGAGAAACACCCCTTCCCCAGATTGGGCACTGGAGGGAGACTGACAGTCTCTTGAATTCTTATCTTGCTCTTAGTGGCCTGGATCTCCACTATAACAGTGAGTGGGCTGGGGGTGTTCTGGGCCCTAGCATTTTCAGCCTGATATGCCTGGGGTGGTGCAGTAGTTAAGCGTTCTGCTGCTAACCAAAAGGTCAACAGTTCGAATCCACCATCTGCTCATTGAAAACTCTGTGGGGCTTTTCTACTCTGTCCTGTAGGGTTGCTATGAGTTGGAATCAACTCACCAACAATGGTTGGGTTATGCCTGGGGTAGAGCTTGTGCTGTACAAGTGGGAGCTTGGTGGTGGAAGAGAGACCTAATCCTCTTGGCTGTGCCTGACTGGAACTGAGGTTCTGAGACACAGGTATATGGGCATGAGAAATGCCAGCAGCCTGCCCGTCCCGGAGTAAAACTGTAGCCCCTGAATCAAAGTTGTATGGAAAGAGAGCTACATATGCTCAGGGTAGAGCCTCCATATCATTGAACTGGGTAACTGAGTTTGGGTCATGGATCAAATGATGCAGACTCTCTGTTCTTATTAAGATTTAGCAGATTTTCTTGAATGAATGGGTCTCCATTTACTTCATGCCCTTAGGATGATTTTCATAGGCTATAAATGATATATATATATTTAAAATAATTTTCACCCGTTGAATTGTTTTGCTGGGGAAAGTGTGTGCTGAACTCCTTAATCCATCATTGTGGAAGTCCCACCCATTAGAAGACTGCAGAATAGTATTTTAAATGTTTTATTTATCACTTAAAATCTGTTTTGTTTTCTATTTAGCCAATGCATGTACTATTAAATGAACAACCTTTGTTTTAACAAATAACTGCGATTTAATTTATGAATTTTTATGAGCAAGAATTTCATACTGAATGATAGCCCATGTTGGACACATATTAACATTCTATAAGCAGGGTGCATTATCTCAGAACTTTGTCTGCTTATTGCTGGTCAGTCAAGATTATAGAGAGCTTCTAGAAAATATTTAATATAACTCTACTCTAACTTACCCCAGTGCAATTACCCATCAGTTTTTTTTTTCCCTTCCTGGTTACCCATTATAGTATAGTGGAAAGAATATTCAATCAAACTAAGCAGCCAGAGACTGGTCCCAATTCTGCACTGGCAAGCTTTGTGTTTTTTGTTAGTTGTCATCAGGTCGGCTCTGACTCATGGTGGCCCTGTGTAAAACAAAACAAAACAAAACACTTTCCCATCCTGAGCCATTTTCACAGTCATTGGCATGCTCAAATCCATTGTTGTAACCACTGTGTCTTTTGAGTGCCTTCCAACCTACAGGGCTCGTCTTCTAGCACTATATTGAAAAACATTCTGTTGTGATCCATAGGGCTTTTATTGGCTAATTTTTGGAAGTAGATTGCCAGGCCTTTTTTCTTGGTCTGACTTAGTATGGTAGCTCCACTGAAACCTGCCCAGCATGGGTGACCCTGCTGGTATTTGAAATTCAAGTGGCATAGTTTCCAGTATCATAGCAAAAAGCAAACTACCACAGCGTGACAAACTGACCCAGCCCAAAACCAAACCCACTGCCATAGGGTTGATTCCGACTGATAGCGACACTATAGGAGAGAGTAGAACTGCCCCATAGGGTTTCCAAGGCTGTACATCTTTATGGAAGCAGACTGCCACATCTTGTGCAGAGTGACTGGTGGTTCGAACCACCAACCTTTCGATTAGCAGCCAAGCACTTTAACCACTGTGCCACCAGGGATCTGAAAAACTGACAGGCGGGTCAAAAAGCTAAAAGCTAAACAAAGTTAAAGTCAGCTTTAAAAACAAACAAATGTTGCCGTTGAGTCAATTCCAACTCATAGCGACCTTACAGGACAGAGTAGAACTGCCCCAGAGGGTTTCCAAGGAGCGGCTGGTGGATTCAAACTGCTTACCTTTTATTAGCAGCCAAGCTCTTAACCACTGCACCACCAGACCTCTTTGAAGTCAGCTTTAGAATTTGGGAAAGTCATTTCACCTTTTTGCCTTTACTCTCTTTACTGTAAAATTCAGTAGTTCAACTCAGTGATCCTAAGGCTCCACTTGGTTCTACATACCAAGATTCAAGTGGTCACCTTCAACTGGTTCTACTTCACTGCTTACATCTTTAAGTCCATGCAATTGTATCTTGTTCCTGGTTACCCCTTGATGCTAACAGCCCCAATGTGAATTCCAACGTAAAAAAATTATGGTTTTTCTTTACTTTTCTGTAGCTCTTGACAATATTGATCTACTCTAATTCTTGAAACTGAATCATGGAGAGTTTCAATGACTTTTCAGTGATCACAGAAAAAGTCACAGAAATGAAACTGTATCGTAAGTTTCTAAATCCCAGAGCAATGCTTTTTTATTATTATTATTGAAAGGAAATGCCTAAGGCAAAAGGACACTTTGCTGTATTATACTGGGGTAGCCTCTTGGAAATGAAACAGTAAAAAGCTGGAGTCAGAAAATGCCAAGGGCAGATCAAATTTGCTTCTTAAAATTTTTTGATGCATCTATATATCCATTTTTTTTTTCAGATTTTTGATCAATGGCTACCATAACTACAGACAGGGAATTGTAGTCAGAATCAGAAAGCATTAAAGGGACTTTGCTCCTTCATTAGAATAACCTCCTTCCTTGATAACTCTAATATATATGTTAAGAGTGTTTGTACATTTAAGAGTAGATCACATTGTTGAGGTTATGATATTTTCCAGCTGAAACTCTGTGATCCAAGTATGTGATATTCCAAATGTATATATTCACGATATAATAGGATAGCAATATATGGATACTTTTCTTATTTAAAATGTTCTCCTAATTAGGCCAATACCATTTTTGTTTTTCCTAAGTAAGGCTATTGAGGCTGTGGTTTGTTGAGTGGTTATAGAAAGCCCTTAGAAAAGCCATCAAATCACTCTTCTTCCCTGAAAACCCTCCTTCTTCATCTCTATATTCTTTTGGAGGAATTTAGGGGCCATATTAGAGCCAATCAGAGGGCTTCAAATTTACTCCTACTGCCCCACATCCCAGGGTAAGAGTCTTTTAAGACCTAATCAAGTGAGTAATAGTGGCTATTTTCAGCTCTGATAATTCCTTTTTGACTTTTGTTAAGGAAGAAAGAAGAATGTTCAGCAGTCACTTTGTGACTAGTCATTAGGATTCTCTTTTCAGCCTGATGTTTAACTGAAGTTGAGGGAAAATTACCTAACATTCCTTGGAGACCAATTGTTTCCAACCAGACTGCTTATTAAATAATTCCAATTCAGACCTATGATTATTACAGGCACCTTTATCCTCACTTCACTAAGAACAAGCACATTTTTATTTCAACTATGCATTAAATTCCGTAAATTAATCCTGGCTCTATGGTGTTGGGTAATGGTTCTTAGAAAGTGAATACACTTTGCTCCCTGACTTTCACTGATGAAAAGTGAATGCCATCACTCATTTTGACCTTGACATCCCAGAGGGGTTTTAACGATATGTAATCTGTTTAAGTCATTATAGACATTTTACACAGTTTATACTTCCAGTCCCTTTTTTCACATCTTGCCAAATATTTCCATTTGCCCTCTAAGCACAAATTTGACACTGAATTAGAGAATTATATAGAAACTAAGACAGTGATCTGTCTTTGAAAAGTAAAGTATTGCTAATGTTAATCTAAATATTTACAAGTCGGCTTGATGAATTCATGGGGATGTAGTATATCAAATATATTAGAAAATCATAAACAATATGGTTTACACTAAATTATGAAGAAATAAAATCACCTGAATTCTCATTGGCTTGAAAAATGAAATTGCCCTTATTCTGGGCGATTTTATGTGGACACCCTAATATATTTAAAGATTTAGATGTACAAAGTGAAATGCCTTAAATCACAAAGGAAAAAAGTTGTCAATGAAATTAATCCCTAATGGTCATACACTAGGTATTTAAAGTGTTACTTCACCAAATTTACTTAATTCTCTATCTGTAATCTATAGTCGTTAGTAGCAAAGAACTTCTGGGGAGGGACTGCCTGAGTATATCTCTTTGAATATACTTAGCAAATAAATGTTTATATCCAAAGTCCTGATGAAGAACTATCTTCTAGCACTTTGTCTAAAAGACAAAATCAAGTAGACCCATCTAGATTATTGAATGTACTGTGTTTGATCATGACAATGGACAAAAGACACTCAGAAACAAATTGTAAGCAAAAAGAAGCAGTTATGGAGGTGGACCTATATTTTAAAACATACTTAAAAAAATACTTAAAGGCACATCAGCCAATTCAATGTTTATATGCCTTCTTTAGATGCAATTCGAACAATTTGTTAACACAACAATCATGAAAAAATAAAAATTGGAGGAATTTTAATACTGACAGGATATTTGATATTAAGGAATTATAGTTCCTTTTTTTTTTCTTTTTTTGTCTCAATACTCTTGCTTATATTATACTCTAGTCTCTCTTCACGTTCTCTACCAAACCACGTAGTGCTCAAATTCTTCCTGTGTGTCAAGGCCTATTTCAAATAGCAATTTATTGACACAGTTTTCTTTTGTTCTCTAGTTTGTGCAAGTAAACACGTCATCCTCACTCATTTGTCTCAAGTATGTCTTTGTCTTATGCTGTAGAGTCACTGTCCTAGTTATCTAGTGCTGCTGTTAACAGAAATACCATAAGTGGATGGCTTTAACAGACAGAAGTTTGTTTTCTCACAGTCTAGTAGGCTAGAAATCTGAATTCAGGGTGCCAGCTTCAGGGGAAGGCATTGGTTTTTTATAGTTATACATACACATACACACACACACACACACACACACACACACACTCACACATATAGTCTTATACTATAGTTACTTGTTTCCATGCTGTATTATTCTATACACAAGCTCACTAGCATAGGATATGGGCAGTATTCCTTTTGCGTTTCAGAGAACCTAGTCCCATGTATTGTTTAAATGAACATCTTAGTGTTGGCTATGTGGAGTGTATTTTTGGTGGGAAAGGTTACTATGAAGCATATCTCTTTCTTCTGGCAAATATCGTAGTGAGAGAGCTAGAAATTCATATATATAGGTATAATAAATGCACGAATATAGTACAAAAAGGAAAAAGAACGAAGATTCATTCTGCCAAGGTAGAAGCCTGAAGGCCTAGTGGAATATTTGAGCGGGATCTTGAAGGAGAGGTGACTTATCTCCAAATTCGGACTTATTATCCATCATTCAAGCAGCCACCACAGTTCCTTTTTAAAACATGAAAATGAGCATGTTAGTTTTCTACTGTAAAAATTTTGTGAGTCTTCATCAGCTATAGGAAAGGTTCAGAATTATGTAGCCTGGCACATGCATATTTAGCACATGTCCATATTTTAAACTTCGTTTCTCATTATTAATAACCTACACTTCAGTTATATCTAACTGCTTACCATGTGATGGAGGTATCTTTCCCTGTTGTGGCTCAGGCCTTTTTTTGTTTTGAACACTTTATTGTAAAATTTTACAGCAGATATGAGTTTCCCATTCAAAACAATAATACATAAATTGTTTTGTGAAATTGGTTGCAATCCCTGCAATGTGCCGGTACTCTCTCCCTCCCCCATTTCTGGGTTTTAAGCCTGGAATTCCTTTCCCTCCAGGTCCATCTTTAGACTTATTATTCATCCATCCGTCTAAATCCATCTGGAATGCTCTTTCCTCAGCAAAGATTGCTTCAACCTCCTTATTCTCCAGCCCAGAATTTTTTCTTTTCCACTGCTCTTCTTGTATCTTGTACATATCTCTATTACGGCTAGTGATTTAAACTCCCTGAGTATTAGTTTTCTTGTTTCTAAAATGTAAAGAGAGGACAAAATGATCTATAAGGTCACCGCCAGCTTTAAATGTTCTTTAATAGCTGCTATTCCTGAGAAAGGCCCAGGTGTGCCATTCAAAGTCGTGGTACCTGATAGATGAGATTCTCTGGCAAATAGTGACCAAACCACAACTGATACTACTTCTCTCTCTCAATTAAATCCCTTGCTTCCTATGATTATGCAAGAGTAATGCTTCCTATGATTATGTAAGAGTAATGCTTCCTATGATTATGCAAGAGTAATGCATACAGTTTTTACGTTTTGGTTTCTACCTTTAACCTCTTTGTGGTGTTTTTCTGTTTACTTGATCGACATAATTAGGTTTTGTTTTCATTTTTTTTATTTGTTTGCTTTTGCCATCTGTGAATTTTTAATTACATGTCCTCAATTCTATCATTTTTTCCCTATGGTTTTTGGATTTAATATCATGCTTTAAGTAGTTATAAAATCTCAGGGCTGTAAAAATATGCATTTACATTCTTTTTCTAAAATGGATATATTTTCTCTTCCATACACTACGTTTTAACATTTCAAATTTATGTTTAAGTAGTGAAGTAGAAATCCTGACTTTTCTCCAAATGGCTAGCTAGTTATCCTCAAGTTATTTATTGAATGATCCATTTGTCCCTCAATTATTTTAGATAATACATTTATAGTATGTTAGATTCCAGTATAGACTTAGGTTTATATATAGACACTTTTTATCTGTAGGTATATTTATTTCTGTGTTAGTAGCAATTTCTTAAAAGAAGTGTTCTAAATCATGTTTTGGTTCTGGTAATACGTATTATTTTAGACTAATTTTTTACTTTTTTTAAAGTTAAATGGCAGTAAATTATTATGTTTGATAGCTAGCTTCTTAGTTTGGATGCAAAAGTAAACAGAATTTTATTCTGACATAAAATAGTGTGTCAAGGGCATACTATAAATTTAATTTTAATATTAAATAGCTATCCTGTGTATGTATGTGAGTGTTTTCCATCCTGTCAGACAATATGCTAAGCAACATACCCTGTCTCATTTAATCTTTACAGTAACTCTGTGGGGTAGATATTCTAATACTGCTTTTTCATATGAGGACACTGACACTTGATAGTTAATTAACTAACTCACCAATGGAGCTAGTAAATGATAGAGACCACATCAAACACAGGCCAGTATGTCGCCAAAGCCAAGGTGCTTTGAAATATTTCCATTATGTCTGTTAGGCAGTGTGGTCTAGGGTTCTGCAATTAGGATGGTCAATTGATTCCATCTGAGACACTGAATTTATTATTTTAAAGAATTAAGAACAAAAGAAGGAGGAAAGGGCAAGCTAGAGTAAACCTGCAGTCAGTAGAGTTAAGATTTCATATTCCATTTAAACTAGTATATTTGCCCTTACTTTCAAATTTATTGACATATGAACATAGGTCTGTATGAAAGCAGTTTTTCCTACATCCTATTCAATTAAGGTATATATAGGGTTTTATGAGAAAAGGCAGATTATGTTTTGCATACTATTCATATAAGAAAAAAATCAACATCTATAAGGTTAAAACACTTAGAATGTATTCTGATTGCTACTCAAAATGAGCATGACTAAAACAAAAATAATTCTTAACTTGAACAGATGAGATTATTTTTAACAGTGTAATAAAAACAACAACAACAACAAAAAAAAAGCCATACCCGTTGCCATTGAGTCAATTCCAACTCATAGCAAATCTATAGGACAGGGTAGAACTGCCCCATGGGATTTCCAAGGAGTGGCTAGTAGATTCGAACTGCTGACCTTTTGGTTAGCAGCCAAATGCTTAACCACCGCACCACCAGGTCCCCTTTTGAGTCTAAGGCATGTCTCTTGTAAGCAGCATATAGACAGATATTGTTTTTTTATCCATTCTGCCACTCTTTGTCTTTTTATTGGTGCATTTAGTCCATTTACATTCAGTGTAATTATTGATCGGTACGAGTTTAGTGCAGTCATATTGATGTCTTTTTTTGTATGTGTTGTTGACAGTTTCTTTGCGCCACTTAATTTTCTGTGCTGAGTTGTTTTTCTTTATTTATCTTCTTTTCGTCTTTTTCATTGTTGTTGGTTTTGTATTTACTGAGTCTTTATGTTTTTCTTGTTTTTTATTTGGATGTGTAGGATTGTTAGTTTCCTTTGTGGTTATCTTAATGTTTACCCCTATTTTTCTAAGTTTAAACCCATCTTTTATTTGTTTATATCACCTTGACTTCCTCTCCATATGAAAGTTCCATGACTACATTATTTAGTCCCTCTTTTTGGTTTTAATGTTGTCATCTTTTACATATTTACATCTCTGTTTCCCTGTTTTCAGTGTTTTAGCTTTGATTTATTTTTGTGACTTGTCTATCAGAGTTGATATCTGGTTGTTCTGTCCTGTGTTCTAGTCTTGGGTTGTTATCTGATGTTATTGATTTTCTAACCGGAGGACTCCCTTTAGTATTTCTTGTAATTTTGGTTTGTTTTTTACCTAAACTTGTTTATCTGGAAATGCCCTAATTTCACCATCATATTTGAGAGACAGTTTTGCTATTGGCTGGCAGTTTTTTTCCTTCAAGGGTTTATATATGTCATCCTATTGCCTTCTTGCCTACATGATTTCTGCTGAGTAGTCAAAGCTTAGTCTTATTGACTCTCCTTTGTAGATAGATGACTTTTTGTTTATCCCTAGCCGCTCTTAAAATTCTCTCTTTATCTTTGGTTTTGACAAGTTTGATTAGAATATGTCATGGTGACTTTCTTTTGGGATCTACTCTGTGTGGGGTTCAGTGAGCTTCTTGGATAGATATCTTCTCATCTTTCATGATATCAGGGAAGTTTTCTGCCAACAAATCTTCAACAATTCTCTCTGTGTTTTCTGTTATCCCCCACTGTTCTGGTACTCCAGTCACTCATAGGTTATTCCTATTGATAGAGTCCCACATAATTCTTAGGTTTTCCTCATTTTTTTAAAATTCTTTTATCTAATTTTTCCTCAGATAAGTTGGTGTCAAGTGCTTTATCTTCAGTCTCACTAATTTTGACTTCCCTTGCCTCAATTCTGCTCTTATGACTTTCTATTGAGTTATCTAATTCTGAAATTTTATTGTTAATCCTCTGGATTTCTGTTTGCTGTCCCTCTATGGATTCTTGCAGCCTGTTAAATTTGTCATTATGCTCTTGTATAACCTTGTTAAGTTCCTCTGTTGCTTTGTCTGTGTGTTCCTTGGATTGGTCTGTGTCTTGCCTGATTTCCTTCCTGATGTTTTGAAGAGCTCTGTATATTAATCTTTAGAATTCTACCTCTGGTAATTCCAAGAAGTTCTCTTCCTCCAGGAGGTTTCTTGGTTCTTTATTTTGGCCACTTACTGAAGCCATCATGGTCTGCCTGTTTATGCGATTTAATATTGACTGTTGTCTCCGAGCCATCAATAAGTTATTATTTTTTTTCATTTTATGTTTGCTTACTGTGTCCTAGCTTCTTGTTTTGTTTTGTTTTGATATGCTCAAATAGGCTGGTTGTGTGATCTACTTTGATTATTGGTGTCTTTGAAGCTCTCAGGTCCTGTCACCAGGTGATTAGAGCTATTGCTAGGTATGTGAGCCCAGGAGTACATTTACTTTTCTTGTGTGGATTCAGCTCAGGTGTCCAGGTCATCAGTCACCGAGTGTGTGGTGCAGGCTGTCACCTACAGTCCTAGATAGGCATGGACGATTGGAGTAGGCACAGGTATCTCACTGCAGTAGGAGGTCATGTGCTGAGCAAGGCAGGGGGCTGACGGCTGCCCCTGAGTGCCTGGGTGGAAAACGTGTCCCCATTCCCTAGAGCACACAGGTGAGTAGGTTTTGCATCTGGACTTTGGGCACCCAATGCTGTTGACTGTAAGGACTGGGAGGCACCACTTATTCTTGGACCTCTGTCAGGGGTGGCTAGGTGGAGTGAATGGAGCCACCAGTCCTCAGACCCCTGATGTGGGTAGATGAGAACCCTGCTTAATGGACAGGGCAGTGTCAAATATCACGAATCTGCCACTCCCCCTTAGCTGATGCAGTTGAAAACAGGCTTCAGGTATATACCCTGTTGTACTGTGCTAATGAGGGCCTGCACCGTTGAAATGGGCCCACGTAGGTCATGGCAGGGGTGAAAGGCATTCAAAGTCCATGGACCCCTTATGCCTGTGCCTAGGCAAAGGGGCTAAGTCTGTCCTGAGTTCCCAGCTTAGGGGAGCTGGCAGATTATTTTTTCCTGTTTGTTAATTTGTTTCCTCACCAAAGCTGGGAGAATGGCTTGGGGTGTGCAGTGGGTTGTACTTCCAGCCCAGTGGGCACAGCAATCACTGAAGCTGGAATGGGACCCAGTGCAGAGTGGGGAGGGGGCAGGTAAATGGGAGAGAAGTACTTCCCAAGGAGGGGAAGGGTTTTTTTGATCCATGCATTAGGTTAGATGCTTGTACTTATCTTTCACCAATTCATTGCTGCTTCTCCCTGGTTCTGGAGGTTTGAGCAGACTCCCTGCTGTTCGGTTTCTCCCAATGTGGAAAACATGTCCTGAGCACCACTGCTTGCCTCAGCCCACGTGTACCAGCTGATCCAGCCTGCACAGTGCCAGGCAGGTCAGGGCTGGAAAATCCTCACTGCTTCTTAGCTGTCTCTCTCTACCCCTGTTGCTTGGTCTGACTCCTCAACTTTGTCTTTGATGTTCAGGGCACCTAGATTGTCATATATAATTGATTCACTTGTTTTTTGGGTCTTTGTTGTGAGACGGACTACAGGAAGCATCTGACTACTCCGCCATCTTGGCCCTGCCTCCACCAGGACCCCTTTTAACAGTATAGAGCAACTTTAATCTCATGGGGTGTTTAGAGCACATTTTGAAGGTAACCTTATAGCTCCCACCCATACTTACTCCCACTCCCCACAAAATTGTTTCTCAAATAACTAATTTTAGTGAATATTTTACTGGATATTAAAATGATGTTGAGGTTTAATGGATGTTCAAAAGCACAAATCATGGTACAGTGAAAACACAGTTGTTGTCTCCCATTGTCTCTTTAACATTTTGGTTGGAAGGAAATTGTCTACTGGCCCTGAATGAGAACTTGGGCATGCTTTTGTGACTGGTCTGCTCACTCTTAGATACTAAACAGTTCTATAGTCACTTTTAAGTGACTGTCTTAATTAAGAATATCCAATCCAAGATATTAATCGATACTTTACTCTTCATTCAAAGGCAAAATTTCCCTTCTCTTTCTGCCAGTTAAGGCCACTGTTTGGCAGCCACTGTCTTCCAGAAAGGAAGTGCAGTGACACCTGCTACTTTCCCATGCTGCCTCCAATGCTTGCTTACTGCAGCTTCTTCCTGGGCTGGCACTGGAGAGGGAGGATGGGAAACTGGCAGCATGAAAGTTCTTCCCTTGAGAGTGGCCCTGGACCTTATAGAAGAAGCAAATCTTTATCCTGAATTCTTCAACTAATCCCATCGCTAGGTTCCCCTGTAGGGGTAATTCCTGCATGCTACAGATGTTTCCCACTCCCTGGGCTGGCTAGTCCTTTCAGCCCCTGTTTCACTAGTGAGTTGCTCCACCCAAACTCCTGCTCGTCAATATCCTTCTCTCTCTCAGGTTGTCTTCTCTAAAATGATTCCAGACTTCTTTCTATCCTATATCCATCTGATCTAGGGAAAGCATTCCTGCATCCTGTGCTCAGACACAAAGAGAAGGCAGGCTGTTCCCACCACCAAAGCAGTTCACCTGTTTACCCTCTAAATTTCTTAGGTAAGAAACTATCTTTTCTTCCTCTCTCCAGTTACATGGGTCACATAGTAAACTCTGTAGCACAGTAGAACCATCCTTCCTCCAGTCCATGTTAAATCTGAGATGAAGGCAGGTCCATGCTCTCTTCCCCTAGAGGTGAGGAAAGGAAAGAGTGGGGCTACAGCACAGCTTTCTCTATATGTATCATACTGTCACAATCCCTATGTCCTCCTCTGTCTCATCTTCCCAGTTTCCCTGTCATCTCCCTCTATACTCTGTACTCTACTGGGGAAGCGTGACTTTTAAAAAGTAATTTTAATACTGTTCATTGAGAATGCAGAGTGGTTTAGGCCTAACTTGTCATCATAAAAAGTCTCTTGAGAAAGTGATATTTGAAATCTGAATATGAGTAAGATTTAGCCAGACAGAGAAGAGGCAAGAATCTTCCAGGCAAAAGAACAGATGTGAAAGATTTCTTAAGGAGTCTGGGACTAACTATGGTACAGATGTGAGAGATAACCTGGAGGGGAAAGGGTTGCATAATAGTGTCCTGTGAGACACTAAAGAATGTGCTTCTATTCCAAAAGCAAAGGGAAGAGTTTGAAAGGTTTTAAACTGGGAAAGGACACAATCACATAGATATTTTTCAAATCACTGTACCTTCAGAGTTGAGAATAGATATTAGGGGTGGAAGGCTAGAGGCAGCAAGACCAGTTAAGATGGTGAATAGAAGTTTTTGTGAAAGATAGTTATGGTCTGGATGAGAGAGGTGACAGTGGGTATGGTGAAAAGTGGAACATTTAAGGTGTTAACAGGAGAAACATTATCAGACCTGGGTGACTGAATGGTTAAATTGGGCCAATGGCAGGATTCTTATTGGGCAACTATGCACATAATTTTGCTCCTTACTAAAGTATAAATTTCTGAGAAGTAGCAGATTGGGTGAGGGAAATTATGTGTATAGTTTTAGAAAAGCTACATTAAAAATAACTTCCAGATATTCACCACATCTTTGTTAGATGGTATTCCTATTTTGCAGATAAGAAAACATTACATAATTTTGCAAGTATTAAGGTTAGAATTTGAACCTAGGTCTGACTCTATAGCCCAGATTATTTTAACTAAATAATTACTTATCAAAATCCAACATCATGGTATATGAGTAATTATTAAACATGTAAGAATGATATATGTTTCTAATAACCATAATAGGTAACAATATTTAAAATGCTAATAAAATTTAGAATACTGTAATTTGCGGTATTTTAACTTACAAATAAAGAGAAAGAATGAAAATAAAAGCTCATAGGGGAAGAAATGAGAACGGAGGGGAAGGTGACCACATTATAGCTTATAATAAGGTTATTTTGTTTTTAGATTTACTTCAAATTGGGTATAATATCGTACTAAATTCCTGTGGTTCCATGATTACAGAATGGATGTATTTTTGTTCCCAAAAGAAGAATTTATAGCTTTCCCATTTGAGATATTGTAGGAAATGATATGTATGAAGCAAAAGTAACATCAGTTTGTAGTATATTATGAAAAATGTTGAAAATAATTTTTAAATACATATTTGAGAACCATAAAAAATTAAAAAAAATAGTGGCTACTACATGACTCCATGTTATCTAAGTAAAACCTTTCCTTAGTTGATAACAATTGGTCCTCATATCTCATTTTTAACCATTACATCTAAAACTCAAGATGCACTTGATAATTACTGGTGATTGGAATGTGAAAGTTGGAAACAAAGAAGAAGGATCAGTAGTTGGAAAATACGGTCTTGGTGATAGAAATGACGCCAGAGATCGCGTGATGATAGAATTTTGCAAGACCAACGACTTCTGCATTGCAAATACCTTTTTTCAATAACATAAACAGTGATTATACACATGGACCTCGCCAGATGGAATACGTAGGAATCAAAGTGACTACATCTGTGTAAACAGATGATGGAGAAACTCAGTATCATCAGTCAGAACAAGGCCCGGGGCCCACTGTGGAACACACCATCAATTGCTCATATGCAAATTCAAGTTGAAGCTGAAGAAAATTAGAGCAAGTCCATGAGAGCTGAAATAAGACCTTGAGTATAACCAAACTGAATTTAGAGACCATTTCAAGAATAGATTTGATGCATTGAACGCTAATGACCAAAGACCAGATGAGTTATGGAAGGACATCGTACATGAAGAAAGCAAAAGGTCATTAAAAAGACACGAAAAAAAGAAAAAAACCAAAATGGATGTCAGGAGAGACTATGAAACTTGCTCTTAAACACAGAATAGCTAAAGCAAATGGAAGAAACAATGAAGTAAAAGAGCTGAACAGAAATTTCAAGGGGCAGCTTGAGAAGACAAAGTCAAGTATTATCATGAACTGTGTAAAGACCTGGAGTCAGAAAACCAAAAGGGAAGAACACGCTCGGCATTTCTTAAGCTGCAAGAACTGAATTAAAAATTCAAGCCTCGAGTAGCAATATTGAATGATTCTGTGGGAAAAAATATTGAATGACACAGGAAGCATAAAAAGAAGATGGAAGAAATACACGGAGTCACTATACCAAAAATAATTTGTTGATCTTCAAGCATTTCAGGAGGTAGCATATGATCAAGAACCAATGGTACTGAAGGAAGAAGTCCAAGCTGCACTGAAGGCAATGGAGAAATACAAGGCTCCAGGAACTGACGGAATACCTATTGAGATGTTTCAAAAAGCAGATGCAAACCTGGAGGTGCTCACTTATCTACGTCAAGAAATTTGGAAAACAGCTACCTAGCCAACTGACTAAAAGAGATCTATATTTGTGCCCATTCCAAAGAAAGGTGATCCAACAGAATGCAGAAATTATCAGACAATATCATTGGTATCACACACAAGTAAAATTTTGCTGAAGATCGTTCAAAAGTGGTTGCAGCAATAAATCAACAGGGAACTGCCAAAAGTTCGAGTCAGGTTCAGAAGAGGACTTGGAACCAGGGTTATCATTGCTGATGTCATATGGATACTTTCTGAAATCAGAGGATACCATAAAGATGTTTACCTGTGTTTCATTGACTATGCAGAGGCATTCGACTGTGTGGATCATAACAAATTATGGATAACTTTGAGAAGAATGGGAATTCCAGAAGACTTAATTGTGCTCATAAGGAACCTGTACTTGGACCAAGAGACAGTCATTTGAACAGAACAAGAGAATACTGCATAGTTTAAAGACAGGAAGATGTACTTCAGGGTTGTATTCTTTCACCATACTTACTCAATCTGTCTGCTGAGCAAATAATCCAAGAAGCTGGACTATATGAAGGAAGAACATAGCATCAGGACTGGAGGAAGACTCACTTAACATGTGATATGCAGATAACACAACCTTGCTTGCTGAAACCAAAGAGGACTTGAAGCACTTACCGATGAAATCAAAGACCACAGCCTTCAGTATGGATTACACCTCAACCTAAAGAAAACAAATCCTTTCAACTGGACCAATAAGCAACATCATGATAAATGGAGAAAAGATTGAAGTTGTCAAGGATTTCATTTTACTTGGATCCACAGTCAACACCTATGGAAGCAGCAGTCAAGAAATCAAATGACATATTGCATTGGGCAAATCTGCTGCAAAAGGCCTCTTTAAGGTGTTAAAAAGGAAAAATGTCACTTGAGGACTGAGGTTCGCCTGACCCAAGCTGTTATTTTCAATCACCTCACATGCATGGAAAAGCTGGACACTGAATAAGGAAGACCAAAGAAGAATTGACACCTTTGAATTATAGTGTTTGTGATGAATATTCAACATACCATGGAGTGCCAGAAGAACGAACAAGTCTGTCTTGGAAGAAGTATAGCCAGAATGCTCCTTGGAAGCAAGGATGGCAGGACTTCATCTGACATACTTTGGACATGTTATCAGGAGGGCATATTATCATGTTCTCAGTTAACATGTTATCATGTTCTAAGTCCCTGGAGAAAGGCATCATGTTTTGTAAAGTAGAGGGTCAGCAAAAAAGCGGAAGACCTTCCATGAGATGGACTGACACAGTGGCTGCAACAATGGGTCACATGTAACGACTATCGTGAGGATGGTGCAGGACCCGGCAATGTTTCGTTCTGTTGTACATAGGGTCTCTGTGAGTCAGAACTGACTCAATGGCACCTAACAACTACAAAAACACATCTAAAAGTGTTTTATACATTTAATTCTTAAAGCACAGATAAATTATTTGTCAATATCAAATCAGAAGCAGAACAAAGAAATAAAGTACTAGGCTCTGACACAACCTAAACATTACATTTCAAAGCTTAAAAGACCTCTTTTTAAATTTCTGAATAGAAGGTGTAGGCATTCTGTTTAAACATGTCTGTAGATTTGGGAGAATGTTGGCAAAGAGCAAACACTTGTACTCTTTATGGCAGTGCCTTTGTTCTCTGGGAGACAGATTACTACTCCAGTTATAGTATTGTTTTGCTACAAAAAGTCTGTTCTTTTGCATTTTCTGGTTGTCTGTTAGGGAAGTTGCAGATGTAACTTCTCTAGTTGTTAGTAAGACAGAAATACCCATTGTCTAGAGGTGGACTGGTAGTGATAGTAGTGGTTATTTTTGCTTGCACTGTTTAAGGATCTCATGTTTAAATCAACAATGAAAACAAAAAACCAAATACGGGGTTCTTAGTTACCAAAAAAGGAGCCCTGGTTGCATAGTGGTTAAAGTGTTCAGCTGCCAACCAAAAGGTCAGCAGTTCTAAGCCACTAGTCCCTCCACGGGAGATGATGTAGCAGTTTACTTCCATAAAGATTTACAGCCTTGGAAACCCTATGGGACAGTTCTACTCTGTCCTATAGGGTCGCTATGAGTCAGAATTGACTTGACGGCAATAATTGTTTTTTTCTTTTTTAGTTATCAAAAAGTAAAAGAAAAGGCCAAAAGCAAATGAGATAACTCTAAGTATTTCTAAGGACCATAATCCTAAGTATAGTACATTAATTTTCCATAATAGCCAAGATAATTAAGACAGTAATACTTAATTTTACAGTGAAACTTTGTGGGGTTAGTGCTTACTCAATTTTTTATTCCAGAAGTAATATCAACATAGCAGCTTGTAATGCCTTATAAAATATTTTGCCTTTCTTTATTTTATTTATTTATTTACTAATGATATCCTACCCAGTGCTGTACCGAAAAAAGATCATTGAAGTCCTAAGTGGGAAAAAGAGACCAATCAGGAGGACTGTTGCATGTAGGTGTAGGTGTTAACAAAGCATCCCATCACATTCATCACTTTGTGCTTCTGTAAACATGAGTGGAAATGAATATTTTCCAACTCACAACAAAACCTAAAATAATAAAGTTATAGTATTATATATGGACACTAAGATGTGTTTATTGCAGAAAGTGCTTACTGACATAGAAATGCCCCTTGATGCCCCAAAACTAAACTTTGTGCCAGGAAGTTTTCGCACATGAAAACTTGAGTTAGTCACAGAGTTATTCGGTTATATGTGCCCTGTTTTAGTGCAGAAAGTACTTAGAACAAACATGACCACCCTTTGCCCCCATAAAAGACAATATAAAAACTTGAGGGATAAATGTCAAAGATTTAAATACTCCAAACTTGATGCATTGCAGGAAAAATTTATCAAGATCCTCCCCATTTTTTTTTAATTTTTTCCCATACAAAAATTTATACATACACTGTTATGTGACCCTAATTGCTCTCCCCATACTGTGACAGCACACTCCTCCTTTCCACCCCTGGTTCCCATGTCCATTCAACCAGCTCCTAACCCTCTCTGCATTCCCATCTCACCTCTGGACAGAAGCTGCCCGTTTAGTCTCTTGTATCTCCTTGGGCTAAGAGGCACACTGCTCACGAGTATCACTTTATGT